>NC_042620.1:133851098-134014611 GCF_901001135.1 Rhinatrema bivittatum | reverse complement strand
CTGTATCTGGCTAACAACTGGATATTCAGCGGTGCAGACATGCTGCTGAATATACCTGGCTTTCTTAAAAGTTAGCCTGAGAGGTATATCTGGCTAACTTTAGAGTGGCCTCCTGCAGTACAGCCAGAGTAGGCTGAAAAACTCTGCTCCTCCGTGGAATGCCTACCACCTGCCCCAGGAACGACCCCGACACATCTAGCTAAATTCTAGCCAGATAACGCTAGCCGGATAGGTCACCCAATATCGTGGCTAAGCCATTTAGACATAACTTTTCAGGTATCCATCTAAAAGGCTTTTGAATATCTACCCCATGTAATTCTTATGAATTGCATTAGGCAAAGGAATCACCTTCATTTTACCTTATTGACTCACCAGACTTAAATTGTATTGCTAGGAGTATGTACAGACATCTTTTAAATGTTGTTCATTTGTTTGTTTGTTTGGAAGGCAGGTTTGGAGAGGTACAGCCGGCCGTCATTAACATGATGTTGGGCTGGCCTCTCAATTACTCCCCCCACCCCCCTTTTAGGATTGTCACGTCATCTTAAGGGTTGAGATTTAGAAATGTTTTAAATTAAGTAAATTAAGGGGCAAAATGTGTTTCCAGGGAGTTATCAGTCCAGATATAGATTTGAATCAAGCCAGGATGTTTTGGGGCCTTGGCATGGTTGGCAGGCATGTGGACTTCATTCTGTGTAGGTCCACTCTCCCATTCCTTGGCGGATTCCCTCCCTGAGATCTCCTACTTGCTTTTCTCCTTCTTTCTGTTTTTTAATGGTATTAGTTCATTGCATTCTTGTTTGTCGCATTTGGAGTAACCCAAGCCCAGACTGGCTAATATGTACACTTTAAGGTGAATTTTAAAGGCCCTACACAGGCCAAACCAAGTCGGGCAGGCACACACCAAAGGGATTTTAAAAGCCACCAAGGGCACACGTATCTGCTGCTATGTGCACAAGTAAAAACTTTCTAAAAAGGGGCAGAGCGAGGGCGTGGTCTGGGTGCAATTTGGGCATGTCAGGGCTTGGCCAAGAAATGTGCACATAAATACTTATGCTTCCTAGCCTGCACCAGGATCCCCTGTCATATAAATTTACTTGTGCTATGGGTGGCATCTAAGTAGTAAAGCAAAAAAATATAGGCAAGGCAGTGGGGTTTTAAGGGTTGGGGCTAATCGGAGGGAAGGATAGCTATTAAACTGGGAGGTTTGCAAGTCCTATCCATGAACTGTGAAAATGGCAATTGGCATTGGCACATGTCCCTTATAAAATTCCCCTACTTTCATGGTAGAAGCTGCATTTGAGTGCGCTCGTGTGCTTTCATTTAAAATTGCGTGCACCTGCATGTGCATCTAGGCTATTTTATAACATGAGCGCATATACGTGTGTATGTTATAAAATGGACAAATCTCTGGACGTGAGCCAGCAAACATGCACACATGTGAGCCTGCTTGCTTGTTTAAAAACTACAGTCCCTGTGTTGATGTTGTTATGTCATGCAGTGGAGCTTGGGTTGCTGTGCAAGTGTCAATAAACTGCTGTCGTATTAATCCAAATATACAAATTATCTGCTTTATTTATGATGGAGAAGGACAACTGTCTAACATGCCCATGTTGTGAAAAAATAAATAAATAAAAAAAATAAAAAATAAAACTAAACTAAAAAAATGTTGAGTCTACAGTAAAATAAAAATAAAAGCACTCCAAACTCTCCCTTGTTCTTCTTCTGGACCTTTTTACTCTGTACTTGAAAATTTCTTCTCAGGGCAGAACTGATCCTTGATTATTCCTGCCCAACTGCTGCCACTATTCAGAATGGCACCACCAAATCAATGCTTGGATCATAGTTAAGTTTTGCTGTACAAAATAACAATAGTGGCAATGATGAGAAAAATGTAATAGGGGATCATTCCTGCCCCATGAAGACATTTTCAACTATAGGGTAATAAGGTCTAGGGTGGGGGTGGGGGTCTCAGGACTGTGATAGTTTTTCTTGTGTTTGGCAGCGGGGATGACATTTCTTTTTAATAACAATGGACAAAACTTGTGTTTGTGTTTTTCATTCATTTTAAAAATGAATTGAAACAAAATGGGAAATTTTGTTAAAATGTCCTATTTTATTTCAAATGAATGCACATCCCTAATTATTGACATCCTCACTATTTTGCAATTAAAAATTTATAGGGATCAAGAACATTCTATTTCTTATCCATAAATTGTTAAAAATATATTTATTAAAGATTGTTGGAAGCAATTTTTAAGGTATTTCTTTGAATAAATTGAAATTTACCTGCAGAAATAAACCCCTTTGAATTTGAAAATTGCCTTTCCCCTCTATGGAAAAAAGTATTCATACTGTAACTGTACCCCAGTTGAGATGGGCCTGCTAAACTATGCACTGGGATTTCCTTTTGAAATTCTGATATGTTCTTTATTCCATATTCTTTGTACCTGCAATGTATTAGAATACAAAAGTGTCCCCTCAGTCTCATCAGCCATGGGATTTTCAAAAGGAAATTCTGAGAAGGGTTTCCCTTTGAAAATCAGCTTAAAGGCCCACAGCCACTGACAATTCTCTTTATGCCAAAATTTATATGAATTTAAGACCACAAGTAATCTGTATATGTATGTAATCAGAGCAGATAATACAGGTAATACAATAATAATCATGTATTTATTTATTGCTGTTTCATCATTCACACATTTTCATTGCAACTGTAGTGGAATGAAAGTAATCTCAACTCAACATTACGAGTCTGTGCATTTTCCTTCTGTTTGGCTGAGACATTCATTATTCCAATGACAACTGGCTGTCATGCTGCAGTGTACCATCATTTATAGTCTGGGACATTTTTCTCTCATTACTCCCTTATCTACATCTGTTGCCAGGCACTATAATTCAATGGAAAGAAAGCTCTGGAAAGAGGATGTGGTAGGGATTGTAGAGCTGAGCAGTAGGCATTGATGGGAAGACCAGATATATATGTTCTTTTTCTGCTATCACCTTTCTTTTTTATTTTATTGAATTATTACAAATTTACAAAACATAACACCTTGCATATAGCGACATGTAATTATAGAAGAAATAAGAAAAATAAAAGATTACAAAAGAAAGAAAGCAAATAAAAAAATACTCATCTAGCGATATTTCAACAATATAAGGGGAACAGAAAATAAGGAGACTTAAGGAAAAAGGAAAAAAAACAAAAAGAAACTAGCTTAGCATGGTAATGACCACATCAAGTAAAACAGATTCCCATTCTGCATCTAATTGGTGACTGAGGAAGATAAATTAATTTTTGAATTCAAGAAAGATTTTAATTGTTTAGGAAAGAAGAAAATAGAGTAATCATCATGATATTTGATAATGCTTTTACAAGGATATCTAAGCAGAAAGGAACACCCCAGAGAAATAGCAACCTGACATATAGCAAGAAATCCTTTCCTTTTCGCCTGTGTCACAGGAACCAGAACAGGAAAAATCCTTGCCCCCTATCAAAAAAAACAGAGAAGACACATTTCTGAAATACTTTTACATTACTTTCCTTAGATCTTGTTCAGTAAGAAAAGAAACACGCAAAACAGATCATTCAATAATCTCAGTTCCAGAACTCTCAAGAAAATTTGTTAAATTAACAACATCCACCACCAATTGAACATTAGCAGTTTGGCGAAGAAGAAGGTCAAGCCATTGACAGCAAAAAATATATCCTAATAATCAAGAGAGCTTGATCATACTCGAAATGCAAAATCTTCCAGGAAATTTTTCTTTAAAGTACTACATAGGATTTCCCCCATCACTTTGGGAAATTTTAGCATGCAAAGATTCAGATGTTTGGAGTGATTTTCCAGCATTTCCAGCCTCCAGCATAAAACATTTCAGTTCCTTACAGCAGAAGCATTAAAGTCTGAATATCAATAATCTCAGCTTCAATGGAAGAAAGCTTGTATTAAACTAAAACATTTTCTCTTTGTGCCTGGACACCATGGGCTCAAGCTTGAGGGATAGGGAATCAATCTTACAAACAGAGTCATTCAAGGATTTCCCAAAGCCCATTAGTAACTCCCAAAGGGAGTCCAGAGTTACTATTGCTGGCTTAGGGGGTAATTTTCTAAACATTTATCATGTGTGTTAGGGCCTTATCGCACGCGAATGCTGCCTGGTCTTAGGTGGGCCTTTCAGGATCTCCTAGACAGGAAGCACAGGGGAGTTCCCACCACGAAAAAGGGTGCGCGGTCGATGTCCTAACAAGAATGTCCAGAGGTCACAGGAGGCCAGGACAAAGAGTCCAAGTGGATAGCGAGGATCAAGGCCAGAGTATCAGTCCAGAATGGTCAGCCAAAGCAGGGTCAGTACCTGTAGTCAATCCGGAAGTAGTCAGGTCAGGCAGAGGTCAAGTTCCATGCAGCGATCAGGAGTAGTCAGTGGACAGGCAGAGGTCAAGTTCCAGGCAGCGATCAGGAGTAGTCAAAGAACAGGCAGAGATCAGGTCCAGGCAGCAATCAAGAATAGTCAGAAGCAAGCAAAGGTCAGTACCGTGAGATCAGTTCGAAGGGTACTACCAGGGATGGAGAGATGAAGGAACAGGAGATGCTGGAACAGGAGATACAGGAGATGCTGAAACAAGAGACACTAGAACAAGAGACACTGGAACAGGAGATGCTGGAAGGCAAACTAGAGATACTGGAGTGAACGACCCGATTGCCAAGGCAAAGAAGTGGTGTCTGACCACTTCCTTATATTCTCCTATCAACCAGGATGCGCCACGAATCTGGGACCCGGCCTTGGCCCTGTAAGAGGCCGGGCGGTCCGTGCACGTGCACCTAGGGGTGGGGCCTTCGCCACAGAGGACGCCGAGCCCTGGCATGAGGCCTGGTGAGCGGTGGAAGGCCCGGCGGTCGCCACCGTGGGACGCAGAGGCCGAGTAGAGCTGGCAGCAGCATCAGGGGAGGATGACCCAGGACTCGACGGAGCATGGACAAGGTGAGCAGGCATGGGCACGGGCCGAGCGCAGACGGGACGTGCAACAATTGAGTATAAAAAGTATAGTATTAGCTATATGTGAGCTCTCTTTATGGATATTTCTTAGATAATACAGTATCTTGATTATTATAATTTTAGAAAATGTTCATTAAAAAAGAAAACTAAAACCATTGCATAAAGAGGAACACCAAGAAATAAAATAGAAAGAAAAAAAATAAAGGAAGGGCCCCACCTGCCAAAAACCCTTTATATCCAGCATTTTAAAATCCCCCCCGCCCCCAACCCTACCCGCACATCCACACCCACACTCACACATCCACTCCTATGTCTGGACTAATCAGCACTATTTTGAAAATTGTCCTGGCAGGACAGGAGCAAATGGTGATATCTCCTGCCCTGTGTGTGTGTATGGAGAGGGGGTTTTAGTGGAAGGCACGGCAATGAAAAGGTTTTCAATTTTTAAGTAATGGTGAGAATGGATTATTTTCATTTTGGCAAGGTTTTGTTTCATTTTCTAACAAAACAAGTTTTATTTTAGAACTGTGCAGAGCAGTCTGTGCAAGTTTTAAAATATATATATATCTCCATCCTCCCAACTACCTGCATACTTTTGAGTATGCATAATATTCTGCGCATGCTTGGGATCTTTAATTTGTGATGCACATGTACTAGGGATGTGAATCGTTTTCCATATCGTCTTAACGATAGAAATCGTGTGGCAGGGCAAGAAAATCGTCTTAGGCACGATTTTTTAGTTAAAAAATCGTTAAAAATCGTTTTTTCCGATTAGTGCGCACTAACCCGAGTTAGTGCGCACTAACTCCCCGTTAGTGCGCACTAACTCGAGTTAGTGCGCACTAACTCAAAATGATACAAATAGACACTTTCCAGGTCACTGAAGGTCAGTTAGGAATGAATATGTGTTACTATTGGCTGGCAGCCCTCTTATCTATTGATGTTACCAAAGTTACCACTGAGGTGATGGTTGGGGGGATGGGAAATGGAACTGGAAACTCACGAACAGCAACAGAAAATGAAACAAAGTGTTCACACTTCCCAGGTCAGTAAAGGTCACTTAGCAATGAATATATGTATTCCTATTGGCTGGCTGTGCTCTTATCTATTGATGTTACCAAGGTTCCACTGAGGTAATGGCATTGGTTGGGGGGATGTGAAATGGAAACAGTTGGAAGCTTGACAAAAAAAGTAATGTGATGATCAGCACTTCTTTGTTTATTATTTTTGTTAGCAGGCACCTGAAATGCTAGTGCATGTTGAATTTGCCAATCACTGTGCATTTTAGAAAGGTGGTCCTGGCTGGAACTGTACACAGTTCAAATATATGTAATTGATTGTTGGTAAGTGTATTTTTTAAGTAGCCAGCCACACTGGCACCAGTATGTTTACTTATCCTCTTACTTAACTCACTAGCTCAGCTTTGTAAGAAGGGCTTCTCTGCTTGTGTGTTGCTTTTCTTTGCTGTGAGGAGAGCAGAAACATCAGATCTGTATTCAATCTACTACAGTCATCTCTTATATTAACCTACTCAATTTTTTTTAAATGATTTGTTATATCACTGAATTAATAATTCATTATTATTAGGTGGTGGTGAATGTCTGGACCCCCGCTGGGCTTTTGGCAAGTCTTGTGGGGGTCAGGAGGCCCCCCCAAGGTGGCCAAAAGTCCCTGGGGGTCCAGCGGGGGTCTGAGAGCGATCTCCTGTCGCGAATCGTTTTTTCGTAAGGAAAATGGCGCCGGCCATAGCAGGGTGGGTTTTAGGGTTGCTTTAGCGTGCCGGTTTCCCCGCCCTCCCCCCCACTGGACCCCAGGTAATATAAGGCACTTTGGGGGGGGTTCGGGAGGGTGGGGGATTTATTTTCAAGGGTCAGGTTGTTGTGATCTTCCTGAACACAGTGCCCTAACCCTGGCAGGAGGGTGGGGGATTTATTTTCAAGGGTCGGGGTGTTGTGATCTTCCTGCACACAGTGCCCTAACCCTGGCAGGAGGGTGGGGGATTTATTTTCAAGGGTCGGGGTGTTGTGATCTTCCTGCACACAGTGCCCTAACCCTGGCAGGAGGGTGGGGGATTTATTTTAAAGGGTCAGGGTGGGTTTTAGGGTTGCTTTAGTGTGCCGGTTTCCCCGCCCTGCCCCCCACTGGACCCCAGGTAATATAAGGCACTTTGGGGGGGTTCGGGAGGGTGGGGGATTTATTTTCAAGGGTTGGGGTGGGTTTTAGGGTTGCTTTAGCGTGCCGGTTTCCCCGCCCTGCCCCCCCACTGGACCCCAGGTAATATAAGGCACTTTGTGGGGGTTCAGGAGGGTGGGGGATTTATTTTCAAGGGTCAGGGTGTTGTGATCTTCCTGCACACAGTGCCCTAACCCTGGCAGGAGGGTGGGGGATTTATTTTCAAGGGTCGGGGTGTTGTGATCTTCCTGCACACAGTTCCCTAACCCTGGCAGGAGGGTGGGGGATTTATTTTAAAGGGTCGGGGTGTGTTTTAGGTTTGCTTTAGCGTGCCGGTTTCCCCGCCCTGCCCCCCACTGGACCCCAGGTAATATAAGGCACTTTGGGGGGGTTCGGGAGGGTGGGGGATTTATTTTCAAGGGTCAGGGTGTTGTGATCTTCCTGCACACAGTGCCCTAACCCTGGCAGGAGGGTGGGGGATTTATTTTCAAGGGTCGGGGTGTTGTGATCTTCCTGCACACAGTGCCCTAACCCTGGCAGGAGGGTGGGGGATTTATTTTAAAGGGTCGGGGTGTGTTTTAGGTTTGCTTTAGCGTGCCAGTTTCCCCGCCCTGCCCCCCACTGGACCCCAGGTAATATAAGGCACTTTGGGGGGGTTCGGGAGGGTGGGGGATTTATTTTCAAGGGTCAGGGTGTTGTGATCTTCCTGCACACAGTGCCCTAACCCTGGCAGGAGGGTGGGGGATTTATTTTCAAGGGTCGGGGTGTTGTGATCTTCCTGCACACAGTGCCCTAACCCTGGCAGGAGGGTGGGGGATTTATTTTCAAGGGCCGGGGTGTTGTGATCTTCCTGCACACACAGTGCCCTAACCCTGGCACCAGGGGTGTTGGGATCTTCCTGCACACACAGTGCCCTAACCCTGGCACCAGGGGTGTTGTGATCTTCCTGCACACAGTGCCTGACCCTGACTCCTCCCCTCCCCCATGTCCCAGCCAGTGAATAGTGTGTGGGTGAGTGGTGGGGGGGGGGGGGGGAGGGAGGGATGGGAAGGGAGAGACAGCCCCTGCATTCAGGGGCTGTCTCTCCCTTCCTATCCCTCCCAGGGAGTGGGGCTGGCTCTCCCTTCCCATCCCTCACAGGGAGTGGGGCTGCTTGCCCCTTCACCTCCCCCCACCCCCTCCCCTTCCCCTTCTCTCTCCCATATACCAACAGTGGGGGATGTGAAGGGTGGGATACTTCAGCCCTTTCCAGTCTGAGCTTCTGAACTTACTTTTTTTCATCTTCTTTTTTATTTTCTCATTGTAGATGGATCATGATAGGGAGTCAGCCCAACCGTCCTCCTCAAAGGCCGATCGTGATGCTAGGTCCCGGAAGCCACAGTTCACACAGGCAGATGTGGACCTCCTAGCCCGGCTACTCCTCCTGGATGAGGAGCATCTCTACACCCCCTCAGGCAGCAGGCCTAACCTTCAAAGGGAGTCTGCAGCCTGGGTGGCTCTCCAGGAGGAGTTCTGCCGGAGAGCCTCTTACCCGCGTGAGATCGAAGATCTCAAGAAGAAAGGTGAGAGATAATGTTAGTGGTGTATTATATTTATTTATATTTATTTATCATTTTGAAATGATGTGATTTGTATTTGGGAATTTTGAATGCCACATTAAAAGATAGCTAATTTTTTTTTATTACTAAATGTTATATATTGCATAAAAAAATAACCTAGCAGGGCATGTTGTGTTTGTAATTAATTTATTAATCAATTAATGTTATTCTATTTCCTTTCTACCTCTAATTCTCAGGTCGGCATCTGAGACTTCACGAGGGTGATTGGCTTGAGGAGGTCCGCCTGACTTTAGCGCGTCCTTCGCCTGGTAGGCTGTTTGAGAATACTCCACAAGTACACAAATATTATTCAATTAATTGTAATGGAATTTGTGTTTAATATTGTTTGTGTCAGTTCCAATTCCTTTTTTTTAAATTTTAACTGTTGTTCTGTGAAATTTGATCTGTGTCTTCGTACAGAACCACACACCAGCAGGGACGAGGCAGGGCTTCCTGGGCCCAGTAGCTGTCAGCAGAGGAGGACGGAGCGAACCGTCACTGGTGGGCCAGGTATTATATTATTAGATAATTGAGCCCTGACCATTGACCAACATGCTGCAAATGTGAATGGGGGATAAATGTGAGACTGAGGGAAGGGGGTATTAGTCACTGTGAGAGGGGAGGGAGGCAGTGGGAGAAAGAGGATGAGTGAGGAAGAAGAACTGTAGAAGAGTGCCATGTTAAAAAATGAACTGAAAAACATTTTTTTTTAATGTAGCACGTGTGTACGGGCTTAATGGCTTGTATTTTGGCCCACAGGGCCAGTATGTATGTTGTAGTACTAGTAGTAGTAGTTTGTCTAGTATCTGTCTGAGGCAGAAAATCAAAATTATTGTTTGTGATCAGTCAGTTATATAGGGTGGGATAGATGTATGTTATGTTATATATTTATATAATATTATCTCTAATTATCTAGAATGATATCCCTCCACTCTCCCTCTCCGAGGTTGTAGACTATAAACTCATTTTTCCAAAACCCTACAATTTAGTAAACTAAGGGGTTGAATGTATTTTAATATTGTAAACTTGCTGGTGCGTACAATACTGGTTTGTGGCCCTCGAGGACCATAACTGCCCACCCCTGTTCTATATCTTATGTAGAATTTTTTACATTTCTTTACAGGGCAAGAAGAGGCAGCCACAGCCACCAGTGCCACTGCCAGTGCCCAAAGGATGGAGGCAGCCACAGCCGGGCCCAGCAGCACCAGCACCAGCACTGCTGCTGTACTCCTTGCAGGATCTCCTCCAAGCTGCGTATGTACTGCACATGCGCAGTTTGGCATGCTGAAGGAGCTCCTGCAGGGAGTAAACAGCATCAGGGCAGATGTCAAGGATGTGCAGAGGAGGCTGTCAGCCATGGAGGAGGCCTTTCAGGAGCTGAGGGCACAGGTATCTCCTCCTCATGAGATGCCTCGTGAGGAGGAGATGCCACTGCCCTCTGCTCCAGAGCAGGATCCTCCTCTCGGGTTGCCATTCTCCTCTCCACATCCTTGAGTACTGGGTGCTAAAACACATAATTTTTTTTTGGTATGTTGTCATTGTAAAGTTATATTTTTATAACAGTGTTATTTAATTTCGTTATAGTTTTGTAGTTAATAAAATGTTTTAAATTTGAGAAATATTAGTGGACTCAATTATTAAAATTATTATAAATTGGGATTTATAGTCAACAGATTTTCTAACATGCACACAGCAATAAAATTACCAGTGTTATCAATTAGTCTTTCAGTTTCCAATCCAGTCCATCTGCAACTCATCAAGATCAGCCTCAGCTTCCCCCATTTCTCCCAGACCACGACCTAGTCATGATTTCTGTTAAGACTTCTTATACTATCACTTACTCCAGATAAAGAGCGAGAGTAAATATAAAGCTGCCAAATCTACACATACAGTAAATCTCTTATAAAATAGCGACTAACATACATAAATGTTGGCCTCCACTTGGGAACACCTAGACCATCCCTTTTTTCACACGTGTAGATTTACTCATGTTGTACTATATGTATATAAAGAAGTATATGCTATTTATGTAAACACGTAAATGCTGTTTTTTATTAATGCAACTTGAAAATTCAACTTAACATGTATCTGCTCCGCAGGGAGAAATAATTAAATCTCGGCCAGAGAAACCTTTTACTGACCACAGGGAGGTTAGGTAACTCATGACACAACTGGAGATGGTTTTGATTTAGGCACTAACTTACGTGGTCAGGCTTTATTTAGAGAGTGAGACAAATTGGTCCCTACAAACCAGGGTTTTCCAAATAAATAACCACTCACTCAGCAGGATTTTATGCATGATGTAAATTTGCATATACTGAGTCCCCATGATATGCAAATGTATTTCATGCATAATTCTTTGTGGATATTCTAAAAATCCAACTGGCTGTGGAATCCCCAGGACCGGTTTGGTAAGCTGAGCTATAAACTGTCTCAGCCAGAAAAATAAACCATGCCCCATCACAGTATGATATACATTAACTGCTTAGAGAGACTATGGTCAAAACTCAAAAGTACTTTAACTGCCTGTTTTCTAACAGCTGCTAAATAAGCGCACACAGTTGATAGACACAAACTTAGGTTTCTTTCTTGCACATACAAAGTCCTTATTCATCAAGCTGACAAGATAGATGATAACAGCACAGCAGACACCTGAGGTGAAGAGGCAGGGGCAGTTCTATCATGAGGCACTGGCAGTGCTTCTGCTGAATGCTCCATCCTGCTGTGTTCCCAAACGACCTTGCATCCCCATCCTAGACAAGAGACTCACTCCTCCTCCCAGTCACAGCGAATGTTCACATTATGAAGCAGCGGAAGGTTGATTTTGATGAAAACCAATTCCTCTACTAAGTCTGGATTCAAACGTGCACGGAGTGGACTCACAATATTCCCTGTCAATGAAAATACTCGTTCACTTTGCACACTGGTGGGTGGGCAGGAAAGAAAGTGTTGTGCTACTCTGGTAAGATAAGGCCACATTGAAGCTTTTTCTGCCCAATATCTCAGGGGATCTGACTCCATGCTCTCAACTGGCTCAGAGAGAAAATTCTTCACATGAATTTCTGCAACCTTCTCTTGCAGGTGCTGCTGGTTAGCAGCCCCACCACTCTGAAATGTGAGAAATCTTGCTCTTGCTTTTGAAATAGGACCAGTTTCATGAAATTTGGGAGGACAATGGGTTGTCATCATGGGAGGGAAGCAGCTGGTGGAACTGGAAGCAGCTGAGCAGGATGGAGTGGGAGGAGTTGAAATCTTTTGAACCATTTCAATCAACTTATGTGTCCAGGATGCAAGAGTATTGCACTTGAGAGCAACATTGCCTTTCACACGTGGGTCACACATAGTAGCTAAGATATAGCTATCCTTCTCCATTAGAGGTTTCAACCTTTTCTGTACTTGCTCTTTTAAGCATCTCACAAGCTGCAACACTTCCTTCGACAAATCTGTCTGATGCAGAAATTCCTGTAATACCTGCTCCAGATCATATATTACAGGAATGATATCACCTAACGTGGCTGTAGCTGCACTCAGTGCATCAGTATATTCTTTGAAAGGCTTGAGGACATGCACCATCTGTGCAATGTTTGTCCAGTCCTGACATCCAAGTGGATTTTCCAATCCAATTTCAGATTCCATTGCCAAATCATGCAGAGGAGTCTGTTGTTCAGACAACCTCTCCAACATAAGATAGGTGGAATTCCATCTGGTAGGCACATCCTGAACGAGGTTATGCAATGGTGCCCTAACTGCTTTTTGTTTTTCTCTGAGTTCCTTCCCACTTTTCACACTGCGATTGAAATGCCCAGTTATTTTGCGGCACTTTTCAATCAACCGCTTCAGAGCTTGACGACTAGTACCTTGCACTTCCTTGGCACTTAGCCCCAACGCATCCCTCACTACCAGGTGCAGTGTATGTGCAAAGCATCGGATGCTTTTGAATCCACCATCCTCCAGAGCCTTAATCATATTGGCAGCATTGTCAGTAATGATATATCCATTTAAACATTCCATATCACTGCTTCTAAGTAGCCCTTTCCATCCTTCCATCATCCCCTGAATTGTCTGTAAGATATTTTCAGAAGTATGTCTCTGGTCTAGCACTTGAGCATGCAGTAAAGCCCACCGGTATCCTGGAGAAAGCTGTTTGGAGCTGCTGGTGCTACTGCCACTGCTTGTGCTTGTGCTGTCAGTTAATGCCTCATCCAGCTGCCACCAATGTGCTGTTAGAGACAAATATGCATGTGTTGCATTCTTACTAGTCCAAAGATCAGTGGTGAGATGTATGCTCCTTCCCTTTGCCCTTGCCATCACAATCTGCATTTCAGCACGACATTGTGAGTACAGGGAAGGAATCACCTGACGGGTAAATGTAGTTCTTGAAGGAATTTTGTAGTCAGGTGCTAACAGATGTATCAGCTGCTGAAATCCATCATTCTCTACAATCTGCAGTGGCTGATCATCCACAGCAATCATTACAGCAATTTGTCGTGTCACCACTTTGGATACTACTTGCTTCCTAGTCTGTGAAATTGAAGAAGGACACCACCCCATCTGCTCAACAGTAGCTTGCCGCTGCTGCCGGGGAAGAGGAGAAGGAGAAGTCTGCTTCTGCTTCACATACACACAATCTTCTGAAGTAATTTCCTTCTTTGGCTTCCCTGCAGCTTCTTCTGCAAGCAACACTGCTTTATGTTCTCTTTCAAGGTGATATTTCATGTTGGTGGTAGTAAGATGTCCAATAGTTCTTCCACGGCTCACCATCCTTTTACAATGGATACATTGAGCACATCTCCAATCATCCGTAACATTAAAATGATTCCAAACCTTAGATGTTTTTCTACTGTCCCTTACTCTAGGCTGGACATTTCTTGTCAGTGTTGTCATCAGAGTAGGAGTAGTAGTACTAGGAGTAGAAGTAGCAGAAGTTGTTCTTGTAGTAACCTGCAAATTTTCAACTGGTTTAGGACTAGAGAGGATACTACTGGCGCTGACAGTGGTTTTTTTTGACAATCGGACTACCATCATCTGATTCATCATCACTACTATCACTGTCATTGGCGGTGTTCTTCTCCTCATCCTGAATATCATCATTGTCATCCTCCTCCTCAGACTCAGAGTCCTCTGATTCTCTATTCAGCACTTTCTGTAGCACTTCATCCATCAATAAACTTTGCTGCTGCAGCACAGATTTCACTTTCACCTTTCCAGATTTTGCTCCTTCCTTGTCCTGCAAGTTACCTTGCTCCTTTACATTCGCTGAAGTAGAAGGGGTATCATCAAATCGCAGTTTTTTCCTACTGACTGGAATTTTCTTTCCAGTAGCACTCTTCTTCTTACCAGCAAACATTTTAAAATGTTATGGCTGCAAGTCCAGTCCAGTACCAACAAGTAAGCTGGCACAGCAGTGTACTGAGCAGCACCTAATAGATAAGATATATAGAAGGGTTAAATACAGTTAGTGAGTGACTTCGTCAGTCAGTGACAGGTCACTGTGTGATTAGTAATCTGACTAGTGGCTCACTGGCGTGGCTAGTAGCCAGCCACTAGCCAATGACACTAGGCTACCCCATAATATTATATTTACTTATACTTGCACTACTAACACAAACAATTTATTTATAAATTTAAGGCTCACGTGCATTTGCAAGTCCAGCACCAACACAGGGGTAGTGGCTGGCTAGTGTAAGACAACACACTAGTTTACTAGTAAATCGGGGGAAGTGGGAGGGGAAGGGGAGGGCGGGAAAACCGGCAGACTAAAGCAACCCTAAAACCCACCCCGACCCTTTAAAATAAATCCCCCACCCTCCCGAACCCCCCCAAAGTGCCTTATATTACCTGGGGTCCAGTGGTGGGGAGGGCGGGGGAAACCGGCACACTAAAGCAGCCCTAAAACCCACCCCGACCCTTTAAAATAAATCCCCCACCCTCCCGAACCCCCACAAAGTGCCTTATATTACCTGGGGTCCAGTGGGGGGGAGGGCAGGGAAACCGGCACACTAAAGCAACCCTAAAACCCACCCCGACCCTTTAAAATAAATCCCCCACCCTCCCGAACCCCCCCAAAGTGCCTTATATTACCTGGGGTCCAGTGGGGGGGAGGGCAGGGAAACCGGCACACTAAAGCAACCCTAAAACCCACCCCGACCCTTTAAAATAAATCCCCCACCCTCCCGAACCCCCCCCAAAGTGCCTTATATTACCTGGGGTCCAGTGGGGGGGGAGGGCAGGGAAACCGGCACACTAAAGCAACCCTAAAACCCACCCCGACCCTTTAAAATAAATCCCCCACCCTCCCGAACCCCCCCCAAAGTGCCTTATATTACCTGGGGTCCAGTGGGGGGGGAGGGCAGGGAAACCGGCACACTAAAGCAACCCTAAAACCCACCCCGACCCTTTAAAATAAATCCCCCACCCTCCCGAACCCCCCCAAAGTGCCTTATATTACCTGGGGTCCAGTGGGGGGGGAGGGCAGGGAAACCGGCACACTAAAGCAACCCTAAAACCCACCCCGACCCTTTAAAATAAATCCCCCACCCTCCCAAACCCCCCCAAAGTGCCTTATATTACCTGGGGTCCAGTGGGGGGGGGAGGGCAGGGAAACCGGCACACTAAAGCAACCCTAAAACCCACCCCGACCCTTTAAAATAAATCCCCCACCCTCCCGAACCCCCCCAAAGTGCCTTATATTACCTGGGGTCCAGTGGGGGGGGAGGGCAGGGAAACCGGCACACTAAAGCAACCCTAAAACCCACCCCGACCCTTTAAAATAAATCCCCCACCCTCCTGAACCCCCACAAAGTGCCTTATATTACCTGGGGTCCAGTGGGGGGGAGGGCAGGGAAACCGGCACACTAAAGCAACCCTAAAACCCACCATGACCCTTTAAAATAAATCCCCCACCCTCCCGAACCCCCCCAAAGTGCCTTATATTACCTGGGGTCCAGTGGGGGGGAGGGCAGGGAAACCGGCACACTAAAGCAACCCTAAAACCCACCCCGACCCTTTAAAATAAATCCCCCACCCTCCCGAACCCCCCCAAAGTGCCTTATATTACCTGGGGTCCAGTGGTGGGGAGGGCGGGGGAAACCGGCACACTAAAGCAGCCCTAAAACCCACCCCGACCCTTTAAAATAAATCCCCCACCCTCCCGAACCCCCACAAAGTGCCTTATATTACCTGGGGTCCAGTGGGGGGGAGGGCAGGGAAACCGGCACACTAAAGCAACCCTAAAACCCACCCCGACCCTTTAAAATAAATCCCCCACCCTCCCGAACCCCCATAAAGTGCCTTATATTACCTGGGGTCCAGTGGGGGGGAGGGCAGGGAAACCGGCACACTAAAGCAACCCTAAAACCCACCATGACCCTTTAAAATAAATCCCCCACCCTCCCGAACCCCCACAAAGTGCCTTATATTACCTGGGGTCCAGTGGGGGGGGAGGGCAGGGAAACCGGCACACTAAAGCAACCCTAAAACCCACCCCGACCCTTTAAAATAAATCCCCCACCCTCCCGAACCCCCCCCAAAGTGCCTTATATTACCTGGGGTCCAGTGGGGGGGGAGGGCAGGGAAACCGGCACACTAAAGCAACCCTAAAACCCACCCCGACCCTTTAAAATAAATCCCCCACCCTCCCGAACCCCCCCCAAAGTGCCTTATATTACCTGGGGTCCAGTGGGGGGGAAGGGCAGGGAAACCGGCACACTAAAGCAACCCTAAAACCCACCCCGACCCTTTAAAATAAATCCCCCACCCTCCCGAACCCCCACAAAGTGCCTTATATTACCTGGGGTCCAGTGGGGGGGAGGGCAGGGAAACCGGCACACTAAAGCAACCCTAAAACCCACCATGACCCTTTAAAATAAATCCCCCACCCTCCCGAACCCCCCCAAAGTGCCTTATATTACCTGGGGTCCAGTGGGGGGGAGGGCAGGGAAACCGGCACACTAAAGCAACCCTAAAACCCACCCCGACCCTTTAAAATAAATCCCCCACCCTCCCGAACCCCCACAAAGTGCCTTATATTACCTGGGGTCCAGTGGGGGGGAGGGCAGGGAAACCGGCACACTAAAGCAACCCTAAAACCCACCATGACCCTTTAAAATAAATCCCTCACACCAAACAAAAGCAACACACAAGCAGAGAAGCCCTTCTTACAAAGCTGAGCTAGTGAGTTAAGTAGGAGGATAAGTAAACATACTGGTGCCACTGTGGCTACTTAAAAAATACACTTACCAACAATCAATTACATATATTTGAACTGTGTACAGTTCCAGCCAGGACCACCTTTCTAAAATGCACAGTGATTGGCAAATTTCATGTGCCTGCTAACAAAAATAATAAACAAACAAGTTCTAGTCACGTGAGTGCTGATCATCACATGTCAAGCTTGCAACTGTTTCCATTTCACATCCCCCCAACCATTACCTCAGTGGAAACCTTGGTAACATCAATAGATAAGAGCACAGCCAGCCAATAGGAATACATATTCATTCCTAAGTGACCTTTACTGACCTGGGAAGTGTCAACACTTTGTTTCATTTTCTGTTGGTGTTCGTGAGTTCCAGTTCCATTTCCCATCCCCCCAACCATCACCTCAGTGGTAACATCAATAGATAAGAGGGCAGCCAGCCAATAGGAACACATATTCATTCCTAACTGACCTTCAGTGACCTGGAAAGTGTTTATTTGTATCATTTTCAGTTAGTGCGCACTAAATCGAGTTAGTGCGCACTAACGGGGAGTTAGTGCGCACTAACTCGAGTTAGTGCGCACTAACACGATTTAACGATTTTTAACGATAAATCGTTAGAATTTCTATTGTATCGTGTTCTATAACGATTTAAGACGATATAAACATTATCGGACGATAATTTTAATCGTTGAAAAACGATTCACATCCCTAACATGTACACTTCCAATTATACTGGGGCGGGCTCATTCCAAAACATCCCCTTCTTCAACAAGAAGCCAAATTTCTTAGCTAGGGACATGGCCAGACTTGCCTCCTTGGTCCTGAGTAATGAGCAATGGCAGAATGCCCAGACCATGAGCCAGGCCTGGGTAAGCTTCCACTGGCAGTTTAATCATTGAGTTTCCTACCCCCAGGGTTTAAGTGCCTTAAGGGAATTAGGGTGTAAAAAAAAGGTGAGGGCAACAGGAATCATGTGCAAAAATGCATGAGGTAGGTGCAGATTTTTGTACTCTACATGCAGTTTTGCACAGTTTTGCACAGAAACCTGGCAAAAAGTTGCACATGTTTAGGTGCTTCTTCACACATGGATACACTGGAGCACTATCACAACTCTAGGGGTGTAGAGGTGTGCATTCATTTGCAAAGTATTGCAATCCGCAACGTATAGGGCCATATTCGTTGTATTCGTGGGGAAGCGAAACGTATCGCGATTCCCACGAATACAACAAACCTTCACCGAATTATTTGGCCGTCTAAAGAAGTGAATTTAAACAAAACCCCCTCACTCCTGACCCCCACAAGACTTGCCAAAACTCCCTGGTGGTCCAGCGGGGGTCCGGGAGCCATCTACTTCATTCACGCCGTCGGTTGCCGGTATTCAAAATGGTGCCAATAGCCCCTGTGACATAGTAAGGGCAAAGGCTATCGGCGCCATTTTGATTACAGGCAGCTGATGGCCCGAGGGCAGGAGATTGCTCCTGGACTCCCGCGGGACCACCGGGGACTTTTGGCAAGTCTTGGGGGATCTTCCTGACCTCCACAAGACTTGCCAAAAGTCCCTGGTGGTCCAGCGAGGGTCCTGGAGCAATCTCCTGCACTCGGGCCATCGGCTGCCAGTATTCAAAATGACGCGATAGCCTTTGCCCTTACTATGTCACAGGGGCTACCGGTGCCATTGGTCGGCCCCTGTCAAATGGTAGGAGCACAAGATGGCACCGGCCATCCATTGCTCCTACCATGTGACAGGGGCCGACCAATGGCACCGGTAGCCCCTGTGACACTGTAAGGTCAAAGGCTATAGGCGCCATTTGGAATACCGGCAGCCGACGGTGTGAGCGCAGTAGATGGCTCCCGGACCCCCGCTGGACCACTAGGGAGTTTTGATAAGTCTTGGGGGGGGGGGGGTCAGGAGGGGGGGGTTGTAGTTAATTAAATTTTAGCTGGGAAACGAATAAGAATAGAACGCATGAACGGATCGGGGCCCCCCCTTGCGAAATGCAACGTATCTGCCCTCCCCCCTCACGAATACGAATATCGATTGTAACTTATGCGGTCCACTGCACATCCCTATAGGGGTGGTGGCGGTGGGTTAAGAGACAACCTTTAGCATTATAGTGTCATTTTCTATGACAGGTTCTGCCCACCAACACTCCCCACCCCCCAAAAATCCCAATAATCTTAACACCATATATTCAGGGCTGGTGCAAGAGTATTTGGTAGAGATGTGAATCGTGTCCTCGATCGTCTTAACGATCGATTTCGGCTGGGATGGGGAGGGAATCGTATTGTTGCCGTTTGTGTGTGTAAAGTATCGTCATAATCGTTAAAATCGTGAGCCGGCACACTAAAACCCCCTAAAACCCACCCCCGACCCTTTAAATTAAATCCCCCCCCAAATGCGTTAAATTACCTGGTGGTCCAGCAGCACACTAAAACCCCCTAAAACCCACCCCCGACACTTTAAATTAAATCCCCCACCCTCCCGAACCCCCCCCAAATGCATTAAATTACCTGGGATTCCTCCGTAGCGGCGGTCCGTGGCTAAATCAGGGGAAGGGGGAGAGCACGAAAACCGGCACACTAGATCGTGAGGTCTTCAGCCGGCGCCATTTTTCAAAATGGCCGCCGCAAAATGGCGGCGGCCATAGACGAAAATGATTCAACACAAGAGGTCGTTCCGGACCCCCGCTGGACTTTTGGCAAGACTTGTGGGGGTCAGGAGGCCCCCCCAAGCTGGCCAAAAGTTCCTGGGGGTCCAGCGGGGGTCAAGGAGCGATTTCCTGCCGCGAATCGTTTTCCGTACGGAAAATGGCGCCGGCCATACGCGTATGGCCGGTGCCATTGTCCGTATGGAAAATGGCGCCGGCAGGAGATCAACTGCAGGAGGTCGTTCAGCGAGGTCCGGAAATCTCGCGAGGGTTCCGGACCTCGCTGAACGACCTCCTGCAGTCGATCTCCTGCCGGCGCCATTTTCCGTACGGAAAATGATTCGCGGCAGGAAATCGCTCCTTGACCCCCGCTGGACCCCCAGGAACTTTTGGCCAGCTTGGGGGGGCCTCCTGACCCCCACAAGACTTGCCAAAAGTCCAGCGGGGGTCCGGAATGACCTCTTGCGTCGAATCGTTTTCGTCTATGGCCGCCGCCATTTTGCGGCGGCCATTTTGAAAAATGGCGCCGGCTGAAGACCTCACGATCTAGTGTTCCGGTTTTCGTGCTCTCCCCCTTCCCCCGATTTAGCCACAGACCGCCGCTACAGAGGACTCCCAGGTAATTTAATGCATTTGGGGGGGGGGTTCGGGAGGGTGGGGGATTTAATTTAAAGGGTCGGGGGTGGGTTTTAGGGGGTTTTAGTGTGCTGGTTTTCCTGCCCTCCCCCTTCCCCCGATTTATGATTTTTTGACGATAAATCGGGGGAATTGGTATTGTATCGTGGCCCTAACGATTTTTGACGATTTAAAATATATCGGACGATATTTTAAATCGTCAAAAAACGATTCACATCCCTAGTATTTGGCACATAGGCAAATCTTTGGTCATGCCTGTTTCAAATCTAGCATATGTATGCTAAAAGATAGCCTGCATGCATAATAATAGGATTACCCAATGTGCCATGCTGGGTCAGACCAAGAATCTATTAAACCCAGCATCCTGCATCCAGGACTGGCCAATCCATGTGACTTGTAAGTATCCAGTAGATCTCAATGTGGAGATCCATTCCCTATCATTCACTTCCAGAGGTGGTGATTTCCAAGTCTACCTAGCTACTAATTGTTAATGGGCTGTCCTCCAATCCTTTTTTTAAAGTTAGCTACTTAATTATGAGATGACTGAAAAAAAAAGCTCTTTTTTACATGGGTTTTCAATCTGTCATCAAATTTTGTTTCAAATTTTGTCAACCCTAGTATTATTTAAAACGTCAGTAATCATTCCCTATAACAATAACTTATTCCACTCCTCACATGTCTTCTAAACCATCCTCTATTATATCCCTTTTCAGTCATCTCTTCTCCAAGCTGAAAAGCCCTAAACTGTTTAGCTGTTCTTCTTAAGGAAGCTATTATATTCCTTTTATCATTTTTATTGCCCTTCTCTGTACCTTCTGATACATCAATTTTTTTTTAGATGGGATGACAACTGCACACAAAATGAAAGATGGATTTATACAAAGGCATTATGATTGTCAATTTTGCTTTGTATTCCTTTTCAAATAATTCTTAACACACTATGGGGCGGATTTTAAAAAGGTTACGCGCGTAAATCCGGGACGCATGTAAGTCCCGGAGCTTGCAAAAAGGGGTGGGGCAGGGCAGGGGCGGGGCCAGAGGCTCCAGGCACAGTGACCATTTGCTGCTGTGCTTAGGATCTCGTGCCAGCAGTTGGACGGTGCGTGCAAGTTACTTCAGCCCCAGGGCTGAAGTAATTTAGCAACAAAACAAAGAACTCAAAAAAGGTAAGGGGGAAAGGGCGGGGGAGATAGGGGAAGTGAAGGGAAAGTAGGGTGGGGGGTAGGGAACGGAGGAAGGCAGCACGGCTCAGAGTGGGCTCAGAGGTGCAAGGTGCACAATTGTGTACCCCGTTGCGCGCGCCGACCCTGGATTTTATAACATGCGTGCGCCTGTGCGCGCATGTTATAAAATCGGGCGTACATGTGTGCCAGCTGGGTAGCATGCGCACATGTATGTCTGCACGCAACCTTTTAAAATCTACCCCTAAATGCTTTTTAGAGCTGCACCATCTCTTTTATCTGTATACTTCCCCCTCCCCCCACCATCATTTATTTATTTATTTATTTAATATATTTTATATTCCGTCGTTAGTGTTTACATCACAACGGTGTACAGGAAGCTTAGAGTATTCAAAGAAATACATCGCTTGGAATAAGCAATTAGTAAACTTTAAAAGAGGCATAAGAAATTAGGGATGTGAATCGTTTTAGGACGATTAAAATTATCGTCCGATAATTTTAATATTGTCTTAAACCGTTATGGAACACAATACAATAGAGATTCTAACGATTTATCGTTATAAATCGTTAGAATCGTGAGCCGGCACACTAAAACCCCCTAAAACCCACCCCCGACCCTTTAAATTAAATCCCCCACCCTCCCGAACCCCCCCCCCCAAATGACTTAAATAACCTGCGGGTCCAGCGGCGGTCCGGAACGGCAGCGGTCCGGAACGGGCTCCTGCTACTGAATCTTGTTGTCTTCAGCCGGCGCCATTTTCCAAAATGGCGCCGAAAAATGGCGGCGGCCATAGACGAACACGACTGGACGGCAGGAGGTCCTTCCGGACCCCCGCTGGACTTTTGGCAAGTCTTGTGGGGGTCAGGAGGCCCCCCCCAAGCTGGCCAAAAGTTCCTGGAGGTCCAGCGGGGGTCAGGGAGCGATTTCCCGCCGCGAATCGTTTTCGTACGGAAAATGGCGCCGGCAGGAGATCGACTGCAGGAGGTCGTTCAGCGAGGCGCCGGAACCCTCGCTGAACGACCTCCTGCAGTCGATCTCCTGCCGGCGCCATTTTCCGTACGAAAACGATTTGCGGCGGGAAATCGCTCCCTGACCCCCGCTGGACCTCCAGGAACTTTTGGCCAGCTTGGGGGGGGCCTCCTGACCCCCACAAGACTTGCCAAAAGTCCAGCGGGGGTCCAGAAGGACCTCCTGCCGTCCAATCGTGTTCGTCTATGGCCGCCGCCATTTTTCGGCACCATTTTGGAAAATGGCGCCGGCTGAAGACAACAAGATTCAGTAGCAGGAGCCCGTTCCGGACCGCTGCCGTTCCGGACCGCCGCTGGACCCGCAGGTTATTTAAGTCATTTGGGGGGGGGGGGTTCGGGGGGGGGGGGGATTTAATTTAAGGGGTCGGGGGTGGGTTTTTAGGGGGTTTTAATGTGCCGGTTTTGCGATTTTACGTTTTTTCGATTTTTTATGATTTTTCACGATTTTTCACGATATTTTACCCCCCCAAACGGCAACAATACGATTCCCTCCCCCTCCCAGCCGAAATTGATCGTTAAGACGATCGAGGACACGATTCACATCTCTATAAGAAATTAACATTAAAAGATATATACATTGTGACAAAGAAGGTATGGTTGATTCTAAAAATTAATGATTTGTTTATAGGTAATCCGCAAAAAGGCTTGCTCAAAGAGCATATTTTACCCACCTCCTGTACTGCACTTTATGCATCTAATGAGGACTCTGTCCTCGAAAGTTCATGCCTCAATAAATTGTTTAGTCTATAAGGTGCCATTCGCCTCTTGTCATATTAGCTTTTTTGTCTATTGCTGCACACTGAGCTAAGGATTTCAATAAGAAAGACTAAGCAAAAGAGAGAGAGAGAGGCTATATAAGAAGCAAGGAGTGAGAATAAAAGTGAAAGTTAGTATAGAGCCCCTTTGGTTCTGTACTAGATTAGGGTTAAACCAATTCTTGTTTTAGGGGTAAAACATGATAATAGTGTGGGCAGTTATTTCCCCATGTGGGAGAAGGTAAATATTGAGCTCCTCTGATTATATAACCCTTGACTACCATTTTACCTTGTGGACATTTTTGTTACCCTTCCTAGGGGCAGCATGTCATGGCAATCCCATCATTTTTTGTTGTTGTTGAAGGGGTATAGCCTATCTGGTTCTCAGAAGAGAGACCTGGGATAGACATGGAGCCAGGGAACCCTCCTTTAAGACCATTTTCAAGGACCTCTTCTGTTTTATGAGCTGGACTCATGTGTTTTTCCCCCCTTTTCTGTAAAAGAACTTTGAATTCATCATCTTTCCTGGGTTCCCATTAACTAGAGGCTCAGACTTTTTGTTCCGACTTCTAAAAAGGGAGGGGATTCCTTTCACTGTGGAAGATCATCAGTATCCTTAAGGAGGGATAACTATGGTTGTCCATGATGAAGAAAGTGGCGAGCAGGAAAGGGAGGAGTCATCATGAGCCTCAAGTCCATTAATATCTATTGAAGATCTTGTGTAAACAGAAAATGTACATACATTGTCGATGAACATAACACAAATATTTTAAGAAGTAACCTGGATTGCCTCATGATTATACAACATGCAAAGTAATAGATTAAGAAACAAAATCAGTGATAAACAACCATCATTCAGAAAAGAGTTTATTTACCCTTAGTAATACAAATATGATTGGTACAGATCTCAGATTTGGTTGTATTGTTTCAATTTTATTTTTAGCAAAAAATACATTTTTCCAAATGAGGCTATTTCTTGCAAATTGATTTAATCAAAATTTGAGCTGTGGCATACTCTTACAGAAAATGCAACAGTAAACCTAGCAAAATTTCACTCTCCCCCCCTCTCTCTCTCTCTGTCTCTCTATTCTTCACATTTCTAAAATCTGCATTAGATTCAGTACTTTTCTATCAAAAACAATATAGGTTATCTAGAAATAGCTTGAAAGAATTCAGATGATCTGTAAAAAACAACATTACTTATAAATAATGGGAATGCTGAATGGCATATGCAATAGATTTTCAGACATATCTTTTTGCACAGGATGCTTAGTTGTCAAGCTTAACAAAAATTTGATTGAATGATCACTGTTCTTCAGTTCTTCCTTCTGAGCCAATAGTAAAAGTGAGAGTGTATGTCTAGTCACAAAGCCTGTACAATAATAGTGAAAATCATGATGACTATGATTGAGTAGTTTTCTACAGTTAGCTTTTGTCCTTCTTAATCACTTATCACCTGTAACCTTATCCATCAAAGCATAGAGTCTTTCTATTTGTAGAAATGCCAACATCAAATTCTAGATGCATGGTCAATGCCATCTGACAGTCATTACATTTTTAATCTACTGACTAATTTTAACTACATTTGGTCTGTAGCCATTAATGAATATTTTCCAGCTTGTGAGTAGAAATACAAAATATGAAAATATGTTACTAGGCCAAGAAAATGGAGAATTAGATTTTAATGTGGATATTAAAGTGCTTGAAGTGACAGATGGCCTTTGCAGCATCAGCGCAGGCTCCCACCCACTTGGGCTGCATTGTGCAAGCTTTTCCTACTTTAAAGCAATTAGAATCACTGACAGGGATGTGGACAATGTCAAACACATATACAGTTGAAATTATCTAATTAAAAGTATTTTTGATTAATTAATATTTTAAAACAAAGCATCTGATAACTATGTCAAAAAGTAATACAATAACCTTACTATGACAAACACTGAAAAAAATGTATTAGAACACAATTCATGAAAACATTTTAAATTGAAATGCCAGTTCTGTACACATAAATTCAAGCTCTTTACGTCTGCATTTAGTAGTACATGCTTGTTCACGGAGAAGGGAGATAATCAGCAAATGCCTATTTATTCAATAATACAATTCCACAGAGAAGTGGGGGCATCACGATGCTCTGGGAATTAAACAGTGAAAGTTGACATAAATAAAAATTTGTATCAACATCACTCATATGCACTGTGGTGAATACATATGGTAGTAGCACTCCTCAGGATCTAATTTGATTCTTGGCAGAATGTGCTACCTATTATCCAGTAATGATACTGTGTATGAGCTTTTGAGACCTCAAAGATATTTTCTTCAAAATGTGACCTTGTAGCTTTGTTTGGTAGTTTATAAAAACTGGACATTTTTAGATGTTTCCTATAGAAAAACTGCTCTTATAAGATCATTGTGGTGTTTGTGCCTGTCTGTCTTCCCATACCCCCTTCCCAATGGATCAGCATGCCCCTAATAACTTTTGAACTGTTCATCCAAGTTCATGCACATTTCTGTCATAGTCAGCAGAGTACCTAATTACACCCCTGGCTCACACTTTCCATGTACACTTGATACCCCCAAGACTTAGAATCCCTTCTTTTTATATAGCAAACCAGACCATTTCATCTGAAATTTCATTTGGGAAAGAGCACATTGTGATGTCATAGGATTTTAAAGTTGCCCTGTCATTGGTTGACTGAGCATTTTGAAAACTGCCTTGCTGATTACTAGTTAGTCATAACATATGCAAAATTTCTCATAGGTTTAGTTTTCCTTCTTAGTTTTGGGGGGCAAGGAGTAGAAAGGTGAGATTGATGGGGGAAGATGTGCAAACGGTCTCACCTAGCCCAACTCCACCCCAGATTGGCATGGATTAGTCAGGGAGAAGGGTGCAAACTTCCTCTCCCCTCCCCTGACAACCTGCTTCTCTCCCCCCCCCCCCCCCCCCCCCAGCACTCTTTCTCTCTCTCTTCTCCCCAGGTGCAACCTTACCAGCCTCCAGTGTCCCATATGTTCAGCAGCAGCAGGAAGATTCAGCCTTGGCTGCCTCCTCCACCTTCAGGCTGGTGCAAGGAGATGATGACACCTTCTCATGCAGTCCTGGATGGAACAACCTAATCCTTCCTTATAGCCCAGTACCTGAGTAGTCTGACATGACTCCTTGGGATTGGTGCAGGCTGACATGACCCTTCCTTGCTATAATGCAGGTTGATGTTACAGTGCTTCCTTCTTTGGGCCCCACTGATGAGTCAGCACCTAGATTGGGGGAGGGGGGTCACTGGCCACCCATACCCCCCAAACTTTGCCTAAGAAATTTCTGTACAAGAAAAGAAATTAGGCATTATGAAATGCTCATACATTTCCTTATTTATCATTTGAATCAATTTTTTTGAGGGTTCTGTGATAGTTGTTTTCCAGATAATGATTAGATTTCCATATATTGTCCTTTACTATATCTTATAGGGAAAGGGTTTGCAACTCTGATCAAGGGTCAAATTCAGGTCTGGTCTCATGACAAACAAGGTATCCTTAACAGAATTCATGGAGCCAACTTGCATGGAGCTGCAGTTACTTACCCTTAACAGAATGCATGGGGATAACTGCAAGGAGGAGCAGTTACTACCATAAGCCAGTTGCTAGGCAGACTGGTTGGACCATTTGGTATTTATCTGCCATCAGTACTATGTTAGTGCATTACTATGCAAATTAACTATGATCTGAGACCATATGTATTTAAATACATTTCAGAGTGAATTTTCAAAGGAGTTTTGCATAAATGGTTTCCCCACCCCAACCCTGATCCCAGGAATGAGTCTTTCAAGTACATGTAAAAGTATGTGTGAAACTGCTTCTGTGTGTACTTTAACACATAAAACCCCTGGGTAATTTTCAAAAAGCCCATTTATGCACATCATTTTATGCATATAAATGCTTTTAAAATTTATCACCTCCTATGAATACTCACTGGCAGAGAGGGATTTAGGATGTTGCCATCCTTTGGCACTTTCAGTTTTTCCAACCCCACATCTCCTGTAAGGGTCTGTCACAGGTTAGCAGAGGGCTGTTCCCTACTGAATGAGCTTCAGCAGAACTGGAAGGTGGAAAATCTTAGCCAGTCTGCTGCCCCTAAATGTTTGCCACCTAAGCACAGACATAATGGGTGTCTATTGACAAATCCAGAGCTGCTCAATGGGCATATCTAAAAATGAAAGTAGTCCTTTGCTGAAAACCCCTGCTGTAAAATAGTGAGCATTTCTATTTTTATTTCCACTTATACCCTGCTATTCCAGTCCTAAAGGACTGCCCAAAGTAGCTAATAGATCAAAAATACAAATCATAACATACAAATTCATAAGTGTGTAAAACAATTCATATATATAATTCATATATATAATTAGAAATATAAATACAATTACAATATAAACAAAAACATACAATAATATAAACCAATCAATAAACTCATTAAATTAACTAATACAACTCAAACCACACCAAACTAACCTCCCTTGCTAAGACTACAGACATTAAACCTCCAGGTTCCCCAGGTCTGATGTCAGTTCTGATTTTAGGTTATTCATTATTTTTGCAATACATGAGGTAGATGAGTTTTGTTTTGACAGCTAATTTGAATTCTCCATCTAAGTAAAGCCAACATAGAAGCAGCAAGCATATGTATCATGTAAAGTGCAGTATCTTTTACTTTTCTATTTATTTTATCCCTGTAATATAAAAAAAGATGAGAAAAGGGCTTACAACAATCACTCAGTGTAACTATGGGCTAGCGATAGATATGTTATATTACAGAGGTATATTGTCTTTCCAACCATTCCAAATTTCGCAAGCTCATCTGTTGCATTTGTCTGTCTACAGTACTAATTTCTTTTTTTTTTTTTTAATTTATATTTTATTAAGTTTTTGAACAATTAACGTTGCAAAAAACACAAGAAAATACCCTGTTTTACATCAATCCTTCTTATCAGGCAATAAATACCCCTCAAAAGAAAACAGTAACAGTAGTATTTAGTCCAGATTACGGGAGGCATATTAAAAGAAAATTAATATTCCAAAAATTCTGTGATTACACATTACAAATAAGGAGAATATACAATTATGGCAGTTAAACTTCTCAACCTGCTTCTTTGTCCACTAGAAAGGACCAAGTGGGAAGGGTCCTAGAAAATAAATTTATTCCTCTGATAAGACACAGAGCACTTGCAGGGGAACTTTAAATAAAAAGTAGCCCCTAAAGCTACCACTCGAGATTTTAAAGACAAAAATTGTTTTCATCTCACCTGGGTTGCTCTGGCCACATCTGGAAAAATTTTAATCTGTTGTCCACAAAAATTATGATCTTTATTTTCAAAGTATTTTTGTAACACTAAGGGGCGGATTTTCAGACTCCGCGAATAGGCCTACTTTTGTTTGCGCTCCAGGCGCAAACAAAAGTACGCTGGATTTTAGTAGATACGCGCGGAGCCGCGCGTATCTGCTAAAAACCTGGATCGGCGCGCGCAAGGCTATCGATTTTGTATAGCCGGCGCGCGCCGAGCCGCGCAGCCTACCCCCGTTCCCTCCAAGGCCGCTCCGAAATCGGAGCGGCCTTGGAGGGAATCCTCTAACGCCCTCCCCTCACCTTCCCCTCCCTTCCTCTACCTAACCCACCCGCCCGGCCCTGTCTACACCCCCCTTACCTTTCTCCGGGGATTTACGCCTCCCGGAGGGAGAAGTAAATCCCCGCGCGCGAGCGGGCCTCCTGCGCGCCGGGCCACGACCTGGGGGCGGGTACGGAGGGCGTGACCACGCCCCCGGACCGCCCCGGGTCGTAGCCACGCCCCTGTACCCGCCCTCAAAATGCTGCCAACAGGCCCTTGAAACGCCGCGACGACCGGGCCCGCCCCCGACACGCCCTCGACATGCCCCCGACACGCCCCCTCGGAGAACCCCGGGACTTACGTGAGTCCCGGGGCTCTGCGTGCGCCGGTAGGCCTATGTAAAATAGGCTCACTGGCGCGCAGGGCCCTGCTCGCCTAAATCCGCCTGGTTTTGGGCGGATTTAGGCGAGCAGGGCTCTGAAAATCCGCCCCTAAGTTTTTATCCTTCTCCCTACAGAAGGTTACTAATAAAGTTGACCTTTGTGGAATATCATCTGTAGAGGCTTCTAAAAAGGAAGTTAAATTCGGGGAATGTTGGACAACATCCATATCTTCTTGTCATTCTTGTGTCCTAACTGTAGACTTCGGTATATATAATAAAGTTTGGTTCTACCTGTATCATCAATTGTTGTAATAGATAATACTTCAATAAAATATTTTTTGAGCAACTCAATGGCTGACAATAATCTGGTTTCAGGAAAATGTAATAACATTTCCATCTGCCGATAAATTGCCAACCCATCTTTAATAAAGGAATTATTTACTTCTTTAAGGTTATCAATCTGATTAGACATAACTTTAGTGTGTTCCTCTAACTGTACCAAACAATTATTATGTCTCTCCAGTATGTTTTTAATTTCTGCTGTAGTATTTCTATTCTGCTCAATTGAATTAGTTACAATTTTCTGCAGGTTATCCAAAGACATCCAAACATCCCTCAAAGTGATATTCTGAGGAACCATGGATACAGGGACTGTTGAATTCAGTCCCGGATTCAAACGCTCCTCAGCTTTTCCCATATTTGAAGAAACATTTATCACATCATTATTTGTTTTCACAATTTCTCTAGACCCTGAAGTATTAAACTGGGATACTAAAACAGACTCCATGCTTGATTGAGATAACTGCAGTGGTCCCTGAACTTCGGGAGATCTGGAGGAAAAGGAAATATCTGGAATTGTTCTTAAATTAACTTGACTTACCCCCCTAGTGATATGCGAGTCCATTGGTCCCCTCATAGGCAACCCTGGAGAGGAAGTCCAGACCTTTACTTTTCTCTTCCTGCCCATAAAAGCAATAAGAGTAGCTGTAAAATTTTTCAAGAAGGGGCGCGCCCCTTTGGCGTACGGCTTAGGCTGCTCGCCGACGGCTGCGCGCCATCACCAATTCAATTTAAAGGGAAAATCAAGCCGTCCCCCGTCGATGACCTCACATGGGGGGCGGGGCGTATCGGTCCACGTTGGTGTTCCTGACTGCACTCTCAAGGGGCTGGAGCCCCGACCTCAGTCCCGACCAGACCCTCTCGCAAGAGGGCTCTCTCCTCTACAGCGCCTCTCTACAGTACTAATTTCAAGCCAAACTGTGGATTTGATTCTGACAGAGGAAATGCAAAAATGGGTAACTGACTATATCAGGAGATATTCACCGCTGAGAATTATTTTTGCATGCAACCAAAACAATATTTGTCTTTATTTCTTCTTTGTTTTGCATGGCCATATGCAAAAATATTAATTTAAAAGGAAATAAAATCCTTAGAACCATTAAAAACATAGGAGTTGATGTAATCCAATTTAGAAAGCATGTAAGCAATCACCCCAAGAAAACCACCATTTTGATTTTTTTTCTTATGCAGAAACAATAAAAACTGACCATTCTTCATAATTTTTGAAACAACTTTAATTAGAATGTGAACATTATTACTGTTTTATGAGAAATGAAGTCTAACACAATGAGATTTCCTGTAAAATCCCCCAAAACCTACCTCTTTCTGATCTTGACCCTCTCATGTTAAATATGTTTTACCCTAATATTTAAGTCATTACTAGAAAATATGTCATCAGTGTGTCTCAGATTTGTAAGCTTCATTGAGTAGGAACTCTCTGTTTTGTGTGTGTTTAGTAGTAGTAGAAGTAATACTTTATATAATTGCAAAATAGAAGAGACATGACAACTAAGTAACTTGAACAGTTCTGCTATTTATTTGGTGTTGCATATTAAAGTGGTAACTTTTAAACAGGCATGTGGGCATACATGTGTGCACATTAGTCGGCCCGCACCCAGGAACAGAGCCATTTTAGAACATACGCATCTACACGCACACGTTATAAAATAGCCTGTCTGCACACACATGTGCGCATAATTTTAAGTGTACTCACTTATATGTGCAAATACCACTTCTACCACGTAAATGGGGGGATTTTAAAAGACACACAGACTGAGATTGTTACCAGTTTTACCAGTTCGCCCAGGTAAGGAATAAGACTTCCAAACCCCCCTAACACAATAGCCTCCCTTCTCCGCTGTTAGCTCCAACCCTTAAAAACCTTGCCTATCTGTCGCTTTGTCTTTATTTTATTACTTGCATGTCATCTATAGCAGAAGTAAAGTTATGTGGCAGGGGACCCTCTTGGGGAGATACAAGTTCTGGAGATGGTTTTCAGGGATGATGAGTCAGACGAACTGAACGAAATCACTGTAAACCTGGAAGATGTAGTAGGCCAGATTGACAAACTAAAGAGTAGCAAATCACCTGGACCAGATGGTATGCACCCTAGGGTACCGAAGGAACTCAAAAATGAAATTTCTGATCCATTAGTTAAAATGTGTAACCTATCATTAAAATCATCCATTTGTACCTGAAGACTGGAGGGTGGCCAATGTAACCCCAATATTTAAAAAAGGCCCCAGGGGCAATCCGGGTAACTATAGACCACTGAACCTGACTTCAGTGCCAGGAAAAATAGTGGAAACTACTCTCAAGAATAAAATCGTAGCGCATATAGAAAGACATGGTTTAATGGAACACAGTCAACATGGATTTACCCAAGGGAAGTCTTGCCTAACAAATCTGCTTCATTTTTTTGAAGGTGATTAATAAACATGTGGATAAAGATAAACTGGTAGATGTAGTGTATTTGGATTTTCGGAAGGCGTTTGACAAAGTCCCTCATGAGAGGCTTCTAAGAAAACTAAAAAGTCATGGATAGGAGGCGATGTTATGAATTACAAACTGGTTAAAAGACAGGAAACAGAGAGTAGGATTAAATGGTCAATTTTCTCAGTGGAAAAGGGTAAACAGTGGAGTACCTCAGGGATCTGTACTTGGACCGGTACTTTTCAATATATATATATATATTGAAAGATATATATATTGAAAAGACACTTAGACAGGCCCTCTATATAGATCTAGGTATCCCCTCTTTACCTCTTGTTAAATTCTTCTCCTTTTTTCTGTAGCCGCTTGCTACCTCAGCTCCCAAGTTCACTCCACCTTGTTTATTGTAACTTTGCCTCTTGTTCAATGTTAAGTTAATGTTTACCCCTTGTTCCTTGTAAACCAACATGATATGATATGCATCATGAATGTCGGTATAGAAAAGCGTTAAATAAATAAATAAATAAAATAAATATATATATATATAAATGATCAGGAAAGGAATACGATAAGTGAGATTCTCAAATTTGCGGACAATACAAAATTATTCAGAGTAGTTAAATCACAAGCGGATTGTGATAAATTACAGGAGGACTTTGTAAGACTGGAAGATTGGGCCTCTAAATGGCAGATGAAATTTAATGTGGACAAGTGCAAGGTGTGGCACATAGGGAAAAATATCCCTTGCTGTAGTTACACGATGTTAGGTTCCATATTAGGAACTACCACCCAGGAAAAAGATCTAGACATCATAGTGGATAATACTTTAAAATCGTTGGCTCAGTGTGCTGCAGCAGTCAAAAAAGCAAACAGAATGTTAGGAATTATTAGGATGGGAATGGTTAATAAAATGGAAAATGTCATAATGCCTGTGTATCGCTCCATGGTGAGACCGTACCTTGAATACTGTGTACAATTCTGGTCACCGCATCTCAAAAAAGATATACTTGCAATAGAGAAGGTACAGAGAAGGGCAACCAAAATGATAAAGGGGATGGAACAGCTCCTCTATGAGGAAAGGCTGAAGAGGTTAGGGCTGTTCAGCTTGGAAAAGAGACGGCTGAGGGGGGATATGATAGAGGTCTTTAAGATCATGAGAGGTCTTGAATGATTAGATGTGAATTGTTTATTTACACTTTCGAATAATAGAAGGACTAGGGGGCATTCCATGAAGTTAGCAAGTAACACATTTAAGACTAATCGGAGAAAATTCTTTTTCACTCAATGCACAATAAAGCTCTGGAATTTGTTGCCAGAGTATGTGGTTAGTGCAGTTAGTGTAGATGGGTTCAAAAAAGGTTTGGATAAGTTCTTGGAGGAGAAGACCATTAACTGCTATTAATCAAGATTACTTAGAGAATAGCCACTACTATTACTAGCATCAGTAGCATGGGATCTTCTTAGTGTTTGGGTACTTGCCAGGTTCTTGTGGCCTGGTTTGACCTCTGTTGGAAACAGGATGCTGGGCTTGATGGACCCTTGGTCTGACCCAGCATGGCAATTTCTCATGTTCTTATGCATGTGCAGATTTTATTGTGAAATCTGGGAATGTCCATGCCCCGCCCAGATCATGCCCACTTCCCGCCCCTTTTTAGAACTTTTTATTTGTGTGCATAGCGTCAGGTACGCATATACATGGGCGGCCTTTAAAATCTGCTTGGAGCACACCGGACTGACTTGTGTGCATATCTCCCAGTTTTGGCATTTGCCGAGTTTTTAAAATTCACCTTTATGTGAGCATATCTTTGGCAAAATATATTATCATCTTGGTCACTGGAGAGATGTGTTGGGAGTGTTGGCTCTCCTGAACCCAGAAGTATTGTTGCATTCTAACCGTGCGCATGTTATAAAATCCAGGGTCAGCGCACGCAAAGGGGTGCACAATTGTGCAACTTGCGCACATTGGGCCGCGCAGCCTTCCTCCATTCCCCCCCCCACCCCCTCCCTTCCCCTATCTAACCTGCCTCCCAGCCCTTCCTAACCCCCCCCCCCCCCTTACCTTTAACTTAGAAGTTGCACCTGCCTCTGGGCAAGTGTAGGTTGCGGGCGCCGGCCAACCCATGATCCCGGGCACAGCGGCAAATGGCCGCTGTGCCTGGAGGCTCCAGCCCCGCCCAGCCCCCTTTTTCAACTATCTCTCAATATTGCTACCCTTCTAGAAACTTCTCAATGTTTTCCCTATCTTCTTTACCTGTTTCTGGGGTGAACTGAAAGATGATTTATTGATGATCTTCACTATAATATAATATCCTATCTGATAAATCCATTTGCCCTATGGTTTTGAAGGAAAATATGTGCACATGTATTGAATATAAGGTAACAGATACATAAGGGTTGAATTAGCATAATTGTTTAGCTTGTGGGTAATAGCTCCAGTCCTCTATTTCTGAAACACTCTTTCTTCTCTTTTTCTTTTATAGATAAAATACTCTCTCTTCCTGTTTTCTGGCACTGGAAATGTATTTTCAATCTTATCTCTCAGAAGAGAAAACACTCTTGATTGTTCTTCCTCCCTGAACAGAGGAAAGAGATTCTGAATTGAAACTTTAATGATATGATAATTTGTATGCGGTAGTCACAAAAAAAGGGTAAAATATAAAATAGTAATATTAACAATAAAAAAAAATTACAAAATACAAAAAGGACAACTGAGATTTCCAAGATTCTGGTGATGTTTAGTATACTGTCTCAACTTGTAACACTTTTGGCTTGGCAGCAAGATTCTCTATCTCTCTCTCTCTCTCTCTCTCTCATACACACACACACACACACACACACACACACACACAAACACCATAATGGCACTCCTTTCCTTAAAACAGAAAGAAAAGCAAAACCAAAAGAATGAGTGCTGTCCTTTGAAACATTTTAAAAATATAATTTGGAGATTAAAACATTTCATCATCTTTCAAAGACTTGAACATTTCATCATTGTCAAAGAGTGACATTATAAAAATGAAAATTTATGGGATTGCTATTTCCTCTTCTTTTAATCTTATGCACTGTATTAAAATACAGTACTATGGCAGATAAAAACTTCATTACTTTGTCAACAAAATTTAAGAGCACAATTTAAATGAATTCATGCATGTAGCAAATTAATTTAAGCATTTTAATTAAACTGATGGGAGCAGTTACTTCATGCTTTTCTTACTCCAAATCAATTAATAGAATGGTTTATGAAGAAATTAGCACAGACTTTGCTATCTTATTACAAATTTATTTTTCTTTAATAAAAGCAATGTTAACAGCAACTTGTCAGCCTTCATTACATGCCTCTTCTCTATTTATGTATTATTGCTGTAATTATTTATATTTTGTAAAACAGAAAATAATTGTTCTTTAAAATCTGACAATGCACTAATTGAAAGCCATTTAAAAATTAGTACTTTTAGTGGCAATAAAAATATAAACAGTAATGAGTTAGATGTGAAAATCATTCTACAAATAAAAACAGCCATCAAATATTATACATGGATGAAGTGGAAAATGTAGCATATTAAATCCATTATGCTATATATCCTCTTCTGAAAAATGAACCAGTGTGTTTTAAATGCACACACATCAAATGACAGTGAAAAGCAGTTATAACTTTACATTTTATTAATCATTCATGCATAAACATATAAAGGCCTCATATCAGGTTCGTCAGCTGCTGAAATTCCTGCATATTTCTATTCTATAACCAGAAAATGTTTGCTTTGTTGAGTAATGTTCCTTAATTTAAAGACTATTCCTGTTATAAATTAAGCTTTGTCTTATCTTTATTCTAGAGGAAGTAAGTAAATCCCAAAATTATGGATTTGATTCACTTGAATTATTTTTGCAGCAGGATAGATTAGTGTCTGAAGGTAGTCAAATATTAGCTGTTGTGAAATAATCTATACACTTAAGAAAGAAAACCATTTATTGAGCATCTTGCAAATCTATGGGGCCTTCATAGACATTAGATGTGTGTTCTTTATGCAGTCTCTGGACTGCTTGCTCAGTTATTTACCAAAAAAGAAGTTCAATTTCTGTATTACTCATTGATGCCTCCACATCTAATATATTTAATTTTGCACTTAGATGTAGCTAAGACTTCAGATGCCTGCTGGTGCCTCTAGTTTTATCTACTAAAGCATTTTTTGAGAGGGGGATATATAGAGATAGATAGATAGAAAGATAGATAGATAGATAGACAGATAGACAAAGATAGAGATATGTATATATGTGTGTATATATATATATATATATATATATATATATACACACATATACACACATATATATAAAGTATATACTTTATATACTTTTTTTACATGAATTTTCCCTTAGCTTTCTCTGCTCTGTTCTTCCCTCTTCTCTTTTTTTTGTCTTAATGTCTTTTGCATTTTCAAACTTTTTCAGTTTTTTCAAACTACCTTTATTCTTTAGCCTCTTTATATAGTTCATCCAAAGACTTTCCCCTTCCTCTATCCTATTGATGTATAAGTGACCTTAGAATCCTGAACTTTTGTCAAGTCTGGATCTAATGCCAGAACACAGGTAAGATCAATGAATCATTAAATAGAGATAACTAATGTACTTTCCATAAAATCCATACATATTTTTAGCCTTTGGAATTTTACATTGTATAATTATGTTATATTATGGATATTTGCCCTGCCCCAGTGATAGGTTTCACTAACATGTCTGTGATATCAGATGATCCTTCTAATTTGGGGTACCATTGACACATTTCTCCACACCTGGCTCCTCTTCTGTTGTTTTGCAGTTAGAACTGCATGTGGTCAGCAGCTCCTGCAGACCATAGGGCCCCATGAGGTTTAAATCATGAAATGGCTATAATGATACCAGATGGTAAAAAAAAAAGTATTGGTGATCCTCCCTGCAGTTTTAAAGGAACATTGATATTATCCTACACCATCTTTTTAAATACTGGGTCAAGATGTTTCTGTTATATTGTGTTTTAATTGTTAGATGGGTTGTATTAGACTATGTTGTTTTATGCATTTTTTATGAATGTTTGGCTATTCCTCGCTGAGATGTTTGGATCAGCAGGATTTACATTTTATAAATAAATAAAAGCATATGATATTTAACATGAGTGGGCAAGATGCAAACAATGTTGACCTCTCCTATTTTATTAGACTATTCTGCTAATCAAATTAAAAAAATTATGGTTTGGCTGTTTTTGTTAGCAGTGTTTGAAAAAAGAAAGCATACAGATGTAACCCTTGGATTCCTGGGCATGTCCTGTGTCACCCTCAGGGGTGGATTGGCCTATCGGGGGATTGGGCTTCCTCCGGTGGGCCGCTCTAGCTGGTCACATGGTCTCGACCAAGTGGCTCTTCCTCAGCCCAGCCTCAGCACCTCCCAGGCAGGCCCCGTCTGAGACCAAGCCAGCGGGGGCCTCAGAAATAAAAATCGAGGCCAAAGAAAAGAAGATCAGCCAGACTGGGCCGAAGTTAATAAAAATCGAGGCCAGAGGAGGCCGAAGAAAACAAGATCAGCCAGCCCCCATGGGAGACCAAGCCAGTGGGGGCCGAATAAATTAAAATCGAGGCCGCGGCAGCGGTGGCCGAAGAAAAGAAGATGGGCACCTCCCAGCCAGCCTCAAGTGGGGGCTGGCTGGGTGGCACCCATCTTCTTTTCTTTGGCCTCTGCCAGCCTCGATTTTAATTTCTTTGGCCCCCCGATCTTTGGCCCCCACCGGAGACCAAGTCAGGGGGCCAAAGAAATTAAAATCGAGGCCGACGGGGGCTGAAGAGTGAACACCGGTGCTGCTAACCGCCGCCGGAGACCAGCTGTTCAGCTGGGGGCCTTAGATCGGAAGGGTGCTTCTGTGTGTGAGAAAGGAACGGCGCTTCTGTGTGTGTGTGTGTGTGTATGTGAGAAAGGAATGGTGCTTCTGTGTGTGTTGTGTGTATGTGAGAAAAGAATCTGCCAGTTTAAAAAAAATGAAATGTGATAATACATATACCTCAACTTTTGTGCTGGTAGCTCAACTTTTGAAAAGTTGGATGAAAGATGAAATTACTGAATTTTAGGCATCCCTCTTCTGGAAAATAAAATTTAGCAAAGTGGGTAGAGACAAATACTAAAGCAAAAAAAAAAAAATTAAAATATTTAAAATGTTCATCTCAGCAAAATCACAAATTTAAGATACTGATGCCAGTGGAGTTTGGTTTTTTTTTTGACGCATAATTTAAGCATGAAGACTAGAATAGTTCCAATCTGAAACAGTTTTGCTATTTTTTTTAAGCCTTTAGAAAATGTATATTTTTAAATGACTAAGACTGGAATCTTCCCATTTAAAAGGGAAGTTGACTAAGGATGTCTTTTGGTTCCATATCTCCCACATGAATGACAGATAGTTTGAAGAAAGACACTTGCTTTATTGCCTGAAAGCGTAAAACAAGAGAAGCTGTACGGTGTGGGTGGCTGTCCCTTGGGAGGACAGAACCTGAAGGAAGGGTGTCATTTCGCCTTCTGATAGGAATGTAGTTTTCTTATTTAATGGTTGGGATCATCACTTTAACTTTTAGTAAAAGTAAAAAATGCTGCAAGTCTGAAAGCAAGGTGCTTCTGTGAGAGTGTAATGTGTATGTGAGACAGGGAGGGTGCTTCTGTATGTGTGTGGTGTATATGTGAGGCAGGGAGGGTGCTTCTGTATGTGTGTGGTGTATATGTGAGACAGGGGCGATTCTTGTGTGTATCAATGTGTGTGTGCAAGAGAGATGGAGCATGTTTTTGGCTGGCTTGTGGCTGTAAGAGAAGGCATGTGTGTGATTGAGCCTATTTGTAAGTGAGATAGAACATGTGTGTGATTGAGAGCTTGTGTGTAAGTGAAATAGAGAGAGCATGTGTATGATTGAAATCCTGTGTGTAAGAGGGAGAGAGATCATTGTGTGATTGAGAGAGACTGGCCAGAGAAGTGACGTGTGTATGTGTGAGACTGACCAGGGAGATGACTGGTATGTGTGTGCTTGTGTGTGTGGTATGTGTGTGGTATGTGTGTGCTTGTGTGAGAGAGAGAGAGAGACTGGTTGGGGAGATGATTGGTGTGTGAGAGACAGAAACTGGTCTTGTGGGTATGACTGGTGTGTGTGTGTGTGTGTGTGTGTGTGTGTGTGAGAGAGAAGAGACTGGTTGTGGTCCCTAAGGAAGAGGACCGTGAGGACAGCTTCAGCTGCTACTTCTGCTTCTGGTGTAGCCTGCAAAGGAAAGGAGTAGGAAAACTGCTGGAGAGGGCAAGTAAAGGTGGCTTTTTAAGTTCATTTTTTTTGATTGACTACCATTTTAATTATTGGGTAGTATGTGAGGTGTCTGCTGTCTGAAATATTTTATTGGTGTTTGGTAAAGGTTTCAAAATTTGCTTGTGTCTTTAATTATTGGATATTCTATTCATCAGCTGTTTTGAAATTATTTTATTAGTATGATTTCATAATTATGATTCATGATTTATATATCTTGATTTTATTGATTGTTTCATGAGGAATGGTGACATTTTTGTTTTTCCATTGTTGCACTGTATAGAGTCTGGCGTGATATGTTTTACAATTTAGTTTTTGTCTGCACATTTCTATCTATACTTTATGTGGCTTTATTCTGTATTTGGTGAGAGTTTGTGTTCTGCATGCAAAGACTGAGATGAAGCATTCTTTTAGCATGTGGTTTCTCTTTAGGGATCTGTAGTAGCTTGGCCTGTTCTGTTTTCCTGATAGGAGGTATATTGATATTTTAGATTCTGGTGTAATATTTATGGTATTCTTTTTCATAGGTGGGGTTGTTATTCTTTGAGTTTTGGCAAATAGTACTGTGTTGATACGGGAAGACCATGCCGAAATATAGGGGTATGTACATATATATGTAAATTATATTGTATATGTAATTGGGTACCCATGGGCCAGTATGGAGAAAAATCCCCCGGGCCACTATTTTCCCTCAATCCGCCCCTGCTCATCCTAATGAAAGATAAGGCTTTTCTAGGGTAGATTATGATGGTGCCAAATAAAGATAGTAAAAGAGGGCAGGCAAAGATCAAAAAAGGCCCATCTAGTATGCCCAGCAGCAATTTTATATGCATCTACCCAAAGTAGATCAAATTCCTACATGGAATCCATCCCCCAATCCTGTTGTTTCCCTTTTAGGGTTGCAAGTGCTGCTCCATCAAGTTATCCCATGCCTTCCAGGAAGCACAATGTAGCCATATCACGTCTGCCTTGCACTGAAGCTGTCACTCATTGAAAGCTATCCAGTGCTTCATTACCATTCTCTTGCCACTAGAGATCCTCTGTATATATCCCTTATGGTATTTTTTTATATCTTGTCTTTTTTTTTTTAAGTCACTGTCTTTGTCATCATCACCTCTTTCAGAAGGGCATGCCAGGCTCCACAACCCTCTCTGTGAAAAAAATAGATCTTGACATTGTTCCTGAATATACCCTCTTGGGGCTTCATATTGTGACCCCTAGTTCTACAGCTTCCTTTCCATTGACAACATGTGGATTCCTGTGCATTAATATATTTTAGGTATTTAAATCTTTACCATGTCTTCCCTATTTCACCTCTGTTTTATGTCCATGCCTAGACAACAAATATTGCAAAAATATATTAAACTTAGTTACGAGATATAATTAACACTAACTGTTACCAGGAAAATATACTCAAGTTGGAAATGCTTCTTTCATTATGGGGCGGATTTTCAGAGCCCTGCTCGCGTAAATCCGCCCAAAACCGGGCGGATTTACGCGAGCAGGGCCCTGCGCGCCGGGAAGCCTATTTTACATAGGCCTCCCGGCGCGCGCAGAGCCCTGGGACTCGCGTACGTCCCGGGGTTCTCGGAGGGGGGCGTGTCGGGAGGCGGGGCCGGAGCGCGCGGCGTTGCGGGGCGTGTCGGCAGCGTTTTGGGGGCGGGTACGGGGCGTGGCTACGGCCCGGGGGCGTGGCCGCGCCCTCCGTACCCGCCCCCAGGTCGCGGCCCGGCGCGCAGCAGGCCCGCTGGCGCGCGGGGATTTACGTCTCCCTCCGGGAGGCGTAAATCCCCCGACAAAGGTAAGGGGGGGGGGTAGACAGGGCCGGGGGGGGGGGGTTAGGTAGGGGAAGGGAGGGTAAGGTGAGGGGAGGGCAAAGGAAAGTTCCCTCCGAAGCCGCTCCGATTTCGGAGCGGCCTTGGAGGGAACGGGGGGAGGCAGCGCGGCTCGGCGCGCGCAGGCTATACAAAATCGATAGCCTTGCGCGCGCCGATCCAGGATTTTAGTCGATACGCGCGGCTCCGCGCGTATCTACTAAAATCCAGCGTACTTTTGCTTGAGTCTGATGCGCAAGCAAAAGTAGGCTGATCGCGCTTCTTTTAAAATCTACCCCTATATGTGCATGTATGTATATAAATTTTTATTCTAGAAAGCATTTTGTAGGATTGAAGTGGTGATCACACTGGTGCATCAAGCATGCTGCAAGATTTTGGATAACTTATGGACCACATTGACTTCTGATCCCTCATCTTGTGTCATTGAGAGGATCAATTTTGGAACCTCCGGCAATTTTTGTGGATAAACTTTTGCAACCTTGGGTGACTAAAACCCACTCTTATTTGAAGGACACCATTCAATTTTTAACAAAATTACAAGATATTGAATTGGTAGAAGGGGAGTATTGGTTGGTAATCATGGATATTCAATCTCTATACATGCAGATTCCACAACGTGAACCATCAATGCAATTACTAATGAAGTGGTGAAAGAATTGGGACCCCATCATATACCGATTCCTTTTTTGACACAATTGATAGAATTGGTATTGTTGAATAATTTTTTCATACTTGGGGAGACTTTTTACCATCAGGTACATGGAATAGCTATGGGGTCTTCTTTAGCCCCCTCCATGTCAAATATATATGTAGCTGAATTTGAGCAGAAATACATCTATTCCTCAAGATGGTGGTCGAAAATCATATATTGGTGCTGATATATAGATGATATATTCTTCATATGGGCAGTGACGAAGGAGGAATTGAATGAATTTTTGGAGCGGGTCAATACTCTAGACCACAATCTTCAATTTACCCACAGTTGTGATCAAAAGTCTGCTACATATCTAGATGTAGTGGTGACAGTAAAGGGTAACCAATTAACTACATCAGTCAATCGCAAACCTACAGATAAGGACAATCTGTTGCAGTACCACAGCCATCATGCAACTTCATTCAAGAAAGGTTTGCCAGTAAGCCAATTTTTTAGAATATGCCATATCTGTTCTACTCCAGAGGAGTTTGATGAACAAACGCAGTTACTCACACAGCGATTCTGATATCGGGGATACCCGAGAAGGGTAATATCTAAGGCATAAAATCAGGCTAAATATTAGGATCGGAAGCAACAATTATGTTATCAAAAAAAGAAAGAACAAGACAGATTGACATGCATACTACACCAAAGTACATCCACTGTGGCAGTCGCAGCTTCTATCCATAAACATTGGTATGTTTTGGCATTACACAATATCTTTGGCAATCTCCTATCGTTTGCTACTACATGGGGCCCGAACATATGAGATTTTGTAGTTCACTCGCGTATAAGGGAAAGAAACAATGAAGAGCAAAACGCAGGACATCATAGTAAATGTACACAGTGCGACATGTGTGATCTTACGATCGAGGGGAGTGAGTGGACTGATCCGGTGACAGGATTCCATATAAAAAGGAAGTCCAAAATGGATTGTATGTCAAAGAATCTGATTTACATTTTACAATACCCCTGTCCCAAGATATATGTGGGTTGTACCAGCCGGGCGATTAAGGTTATTTGAACATAGATCCCATCTAAACACTAGGAATATGGAAGCGCCAATTGTAAGTCACTGCATGGACAAATTACATAGCTTTGATCAGCTACTGTGGACTATTATCGATCAGGTCACACAGAACATGAGAGGAGGTAACCAACTAGCTCGGTTGAACTACCATGAACAGTATTGAATATTTAAATTGCATTCTGTTACCCCGTTTGGACTGAATGAAGAAATCGATTGGGCTTCATTGTTATGACGTTAGCGTAACCAGTCCTCATTGGCCCATTTAGAGTCATATGAACAATTTAAGAGATGTAGCATATGTAACGTTTAGTGCAGCCGTCATTTACTAAAACTTTGGACTTCTGGTGATTAAAAGAAACATGGCTCCCCTGACGAAGGAAGGATTTTTGAAACATGGCCATGTCGGGAGCAATGTTAAGCTAAGTAGTTTATAGACATTGTGAGGAAGTGTATCTTCTATCTTTAAGCTGAAAGTCAATTTCTATGGCGTACATTCTAAGTTATTAGATAACAAGCAAAAAGGAGAAAAAAATTACTTATGGATTGCAAATATTTTTAATGTATATAGAAAAAGGTATCACCAGGTGCACAAAAATACACAAATATATATATTAAAAAGTGTGTGAGTCTGTTGTAATGGTGGGCATTTGATGGTGTGTTAATGTTTATAAATTGTTTGACAATTAGCAAGCAACCAACACGTTTGGGGCTGGCTACGATTTGTATATGAAACCTCCATCTTCCCACCTACAAATATTTTACATGTTTAATTGGAATGGAGTGGCAGTAAGCAGACATCACACCTGGTTATGAATCTTCTATGTAGTGGGATATTTTGAACTTTTGCTACTAGAGTTATGGCTTGTAGGCTTCAAGCAGCAAGTCCCCTATAGTGGTAGCAGGGGTATGGCATAAGAACATAAGAAATTGCCATGCTGGGTCAGACCAAGGGTCCATCAAGCCCAGCATCCTGTTTCCAACAGAGGCCAAAACCAGGCCACAAGAACCTGGCAATTACCCAAACACTAAGAAGATCCCATGCTACTGATGCAATTAATAGCAGTGGCTATTCCCTAAGTAAAATTGATTAATAGCCATTAATGGACTTCTCCCTCCAAGAACTTATCCAAACCTTTTTTGAACCCAGCTACACTAACTGCACTAACCACATCCTCTGGCAACAAATTCCAGAGCTTTATTGTGTGTTCAGTGAAAAAGAATTTTCTCCGATTAGTCTTAAATGTGCTACTTGCTAACTTCATGGAATGCCCCCTAGTCCTTCTATTATTCAAAAGTGAAAAGAACCGAGTCACATCTACTTGTTCAAGACCTCTCATGATCTTAAAGACCTCTATCATATCCCCCGTCAGCCGTCTCTTCTCCAAGCTGAACAGCTCTAATCTCTTCAGCCTTTCCTCATAGGGAAGCTGTTCCATCCCTTTATCATTTTGGTTGCCCTTCTCTGTACCTTCTCCATCGCAACTATATCTTTTTTGAGATGCGGCGACCAGAATTGTACACAGTATTCAAGGTGTGGTCTCACCATGGAGCGATATAGAGGCATTATGACATTATTAACCATTCCCTTCCTAATAATTCCTAACATTCTATTTGCTTTTTTGACTGCTGCAGCACACTGAGCTGACGATTTTAAAGTATTATCCACTATGATGCCTAGATCTTTTTCCTGGGTGGTAGCTCCTAATATGGAACCTAACATCGTGTAACTACAGCAACGGTTATTTTTCCCTATATGCAACACCTTGCACTTGTCGACATTAAATTTCATCTGCCATTTGGATGCCCAATCTTCAAGTATTGCAAGGTCCTACTGCAATGTATCACAGTCTGCTTGTGATTTAACTACTCTGAATAATTTTGTATCATCTGCAAATTTGATAACCTCACTCGTCGTATTCCTTTCCAGATCATTTATATATATATTGAAAGCACCGGTCCAAGTACAGATCCCTGAGGCACTCCACTGTTTACCCTTTTCCACTGAGAAAATTGACCATTTAATCCTACTCTCTGTTTCCTGTCTTTTAACCAGCTTGTAATCCATGAAAGGACATCGCCTCCTATCCCATGACGTTTTAGTTTTCGTAGAAGCCTCTCATGAGGTACTTTGTCAAACGCCTTCTGAAAATCCAAATACACTACATCTAAAAGTTCACCTTTATCCACATGTTCATTAACCTCTTCAAAAAAATGAAGCAGATTTGTTAGGCAAGACTTCCCTTGGGTAAATCCATGTTGACTGCGTTCCATTAAACCATGTCTTTCTATATGCTCTACGATTTTGATCTTGAGAATAGTTTCCACTATTTATCCCGGCACTGAAGTCAGGCTCACTGGTCTATAGTTACCCGGATTGCCCCTGGAGCCTTTTTTAAATATTGGGGTTACATTGGCCACCCTCCAGTCTTCAGGTACAATGGATGATTTTAATGATAGGTTACAAATTTTAACTAATAGATCAGAAATTTCATTTTTGAGTTCCTTCAGGACCCTAGGATGCATACCATCCGGTCCAGGTGATTTGCTACTCTTTAGTTTGTCAATCTGGCCTACTACATCTTCCAGGTTCACAGTGATTTCGTTCAGTTCGTCTGACTCATCACCCCTGAAAACCATCTCCGGAACTGGTATCTCCCCAACATCCTCATTTGGGTTTCAAGCAGTAGACAGACATGAGAAAGACTATAGAAGGAATGCCCACTATGCACAGCACATCTCAGAAATGCTCAAGATCAATGCCCCTGGATCCACAGAGCAGTGGTAGGTTGTGATATGTTATCTCCTTGACAATGTGACCAGCCAAGGTCTAACAAGGCATTCACTGGGCTGGCTGTTAATAGTTACTGTAACAATTCCTAAATGACTATATTTTACCTGTTTTTCTCCACAGACTGTAATGGCCTTTTAAATTAATGGGTGAAAAATGAATTAAACAAATAGGATTTGCTTAATTTGGGGATTCTTCTCAATTTAAATTAGACCCAATTCATTTCAGAATTTTTATTCATTTTAAATGAATGCACATCCCTAATGCCTGTGAACCTTAGTTTCTGGTGTAAGGCAGCTCATTGAAAATAATAAGATTTGATTTATAAACCTGGAACAATTTTTGCATCAGAGCAAAACAATAAATTAATTCTTAGATCTTTTGCTTTTAGAATTGCAGTTGAAAACCAGGTAGCATCCATAGTGCACAACCTTAAAAAAGGGTTTGCTGTGCACCTCTGACTTTCCATGCTGTCACTAGCCAGATGGAGAGCAAAAATGTCCAGAAATTGTCTGGATTTTAACCCTCCAGTCCAGTGCAGCAGCTACTCACATCTCATAACTAGCCTGAAGAAGCTGTAGTTTCTTCCACAGCCTACGGTGGCGCTACAACTACCATTGAGAAATTGCCTGAATGTTCTACCTTATCCTGCTACAGCAAAAGCACATGCCCTGATTCTCCACCTTCAGCCAGTAGGATCTTTCCTCCCAGCCCACCCACAGTAAACAAGAAAAGGCCCATTGAGACCGCCAGCACTTCTCCTCCTGTCCCGCCCATGGTACACAAGAAAAAGCCCATCGGAGCCATCGGAATCCCTCCTCCCATCCCTCCCACAGTACACAAAACAGGCCCATTGGAGCCACAGGCACCTCTCATCCTATCCCACCCAGTAAACAAGAAAAGGCCCATTGGGACCGCCAGCACCTCTCCTCCCATCCCGTCTGTGGTAAACAAAAAAAGGCCCATCAGGACTGCTGGAACCTTTCCTTCCATTCTGCCTAAGCTATACAAGAAAATCAGGGTCACAGGCACATCTCCTCCCATCACACCCATGGTACAGTAGAAAAGGCCTATCAGAGCTGCCAGCACCTCTCCCCCCACCCATGAAGGAGAGGTGCCGGCAGCCCCACTAGGCTTTTTCTTGTATACTGCGGTGGGACTGAAGGAGAGGTGCTGGCAGCACCGATGGGCTTTTTCTTGTGTACCATGAAAAGGTCTATTGGTTGATCAGTAACTCTGGTCCCACCCACTGTACAACATATAAAGTTCCAGTAGGGTCATCAATACTTTCTGCCTGCAGTGAATAAGGAACAACCCAGTAGGGCCATCAAGATCTCCCCTTCTAATGCCCACAGTGAACAAGAAAAGGCCAAGCGAGCCATCAACACTTCCTCTTCTGCTGTCTGTAATGCATAAGGAAAGGCCCAGTGGGACTTGCCAAAAGTCCCACTGGTGCCGGCCATCCATTGCTCCTACCATGTGACAGGGGCTGACCAATGGCACCAGTAGCCCCTGTAACTTAGAAGGTCAAAGGCTATCGGCACCATTTTGAATACCGGCAGCCAAGGGTATGAGTGCAGGAGATGGCTCCCGGCCCCCCCCCCCCCCCCCCGCTGGATCACAGGGAGTTTTGGTAAGTCTTGGGGAGGTCAAGAGGGTGGGGGGTTGTATTTAATTCAATTTCAGCCGGGAAACGAATAAGAATTAATGCATGTATGTATTGGGGGCCCCCCTTGCCGAATGCAACGTATCTGCCCCCGACGAATATGAATCCCGAATGCAACATATGGCGTCCCTCTGCACATCCCTAATATTCAGTGGTGGGGCTATACCATTGTATTTACAGCACTAGCTAGCCAAATAAGTACATCCAGCCAATTAGCAGAACCATGTAGCAGCTGAATAAGGGCCTCATAATACACGTGTTGTGATATTTTTACCTCAGAAGACTATTTTAATTTATTATAACTGCATAATTGTAATTGTGTGTGGGGAGGGGTCACGCAAGGCTGTAAGCTTTGCCTAGTGAACCTAACATCTTGCACTGTCCCTGAGAAGGCAGTGGTGGGTAAAGAGGAGTGATATCAAGTAAAAAAGACAAGATGGGGGGGGGAAGGGGGCGAGATTAAGTGGAAAGATACAGGCAAAAAGTTTACTCCTCGGGTCCAAGTGTTCAGAATTTTCACAGTTGAAAGTTGACAACTCTAGTCAATCTCTTCCTCTAGTCCCTGCCTCCCATTTTCCTCTGCTCTTCCCCTTAGTCCCATTCTTTTCGTGCTCTTCCTTTGCCCCAAACGGCACCTCTAAGCTGGTTGCATTGCAGTTTAAACACTAGCGGCACCTTCCTCCTTCAGCCCCGCGGTGAAACCTCTTGTGTATCTTGGAGAGTGCATCCCTTTTGAGTACCTTGGTGGTAGGAGAGGACCATCTCATCCCTCATCTCAGCCAGCAGATTGCCTTGAGCTGGCCCTCACTGCTGACATCAGTTACTGTAAACTCTGCTACCACTCCAGGCTGCCAACACTCTGAACTGCCTTCTCCACCATAACATCATCATCAACGGTTGGCTCAATATATAATGTGGATTAGAATTTCAAAGGGGACATTTTGGGCCTGGCCTTTGGGAAGGCAGCTCAAAAGGTAGGTCACATGGCAGCAGTAAATTTTGTGGTGCACCACCAACTTCAGCAGTCATCCTGTGCTCCAAATGATACTATCCTTGAATTATGTCCTTTTCTACTGTCATGGCCCTTACAATAAATCCTCATCTTGGTTACCAGTTTCTAAGCTGAGTCAATTCCTCCTCCCTGGAGTGGATTGTTTTGTCTTTCTAAAGGTGAAATAGAGAAGGAGTGAAAGGAGCAGATGATTGTAGCAGATTTGACTTTTCTTTTTATAATTTGTTTAGTGATTTACTTAATTTGACTTTGAAAAAAAAAACAAAACAGCACAGTAGTACCATTAGCATAGTTTTCTGTTTTCTATTGTATTTTGAAAGACAAAATGAGATCTTTATTACTTTCATTAGGTGAGCCTAATAAGCAGCCTCAAACAGTTCCTTCAGCTATTCCATAATGTGTCTTATCAACTGCAAAAAGATTGTATTAATCTAGTTGTAGCTATGATGCTTTTTTTATGTACTATCTAGTGGCAGGATCATTACGATTCATCTTTATCCAAAATCATTCAATAAATGTGAATGGACAGATAAATGGAAAGCCTGGACTGAGAAATAGCTTGACCACTACTTTCTGAATGATAGGCAACTAATGATAAATTGATTGACTGCTAGTTTTTCCCACTGACAGAGAAATCTGAAGCTAAGAGTAGCAAACCCTCACTTCAGTCCTCCCCCCCAAAAAAAATAAATAAATAATTCTCTGTTGACAATAAAGTCAATGAAGCACAAAAAGGCAAAGCAAGCAGGAGAAAATGGTAATCAAGGTAGGTAGTATATGCTTCAAAAACTAACCATAATGCCTGTAGAAAATGACAAGTGCTTTTTAAAAATTAAATATATCAAAACAAAATAGTGTACTGATTACCTAGGAAATAGGAGAGTTGAGATTGCAACAATTCTGTCAAAGAGTAACAGATCATATTATCAAAGAATTATAGACAAAATAAAACATACTAAGAAATGTATTTAGTTAAACCACAAAAGTTAAAATTTAATATGCATAGGGAAATTGATTTTTCAAAATGTTTTACACAGGTAAATGTGCTTTTCACCTGCATAAATCATTTTGAAATTTTACATCCCTATAGAAGGTGCATACTGGGTTTTAATTAGGTGGGCTTACAGCTGAGTTTCCTTATAATAGGTAAGAGTAAAGTTTGTTAACATAGTAACATAGTAATGATGGCAGAAAAAGACCAGATGGTCCATTCAGTCTGCCAGCAAGTTTCTTATGGTAGAATCTTCTACTCTGTGCAGGATCCCCCTAAGTTTCTCCATGAAGTTACCTCCAAGCTTTATGATAAGGGTGGTAATATTTACAATCAAAGCCAAGCAATTGTCAAACCCATAACAAATTAGGGGTGTGCATTCATTTCCTACGTATTGGTAATCCGCAACATATAGGGCCATATTTGTTGTATTCGTGGGGAAGCGAAACGTATTGCAATTCCCCACAAATACAACGAATCTTCACCGAAATATTCGTTCTTCTAAAGGAGCGAATTTAAACAAAAAACCCCACCCTCCTGACCCCCCCAAGACTTACCAAAACTCCCTGGGCATCCAGTGGGGGGTCCAGGAGCCATCTTCTGCACTCACGCCCTCGGCTGCCGGTATTCAAAATGACGCCGATAGCCTTTGACCTTACTATGTCACAGGGGCTACCGGTGCCATTGGTTGGCCCCTGTCACATGGTAGGAGCAATGGATGGTGCCGGCATGAATATTGGCAGCTGAGGATGTGAGTGCAGGAGATGGCTCCCGGACCCCCCACTGGACACCCAGGGAGTTTTGGTAAGTCTTGGGGGGGGTCAGGAGGGTGAGGGGTTGTAGTTAATTCAATTTTAGCCGGGAAACAAATAAGAATTAATGCATGAACATATCGGGGGGGGGGGGCCCTTGCCGAATGCAACTTATCTTCCTCCCAATGAATTTGAATCCCGAATGCAACGTATGGCGTCCCTCTGCACATCCCTATAACAAATTACTGCTGCAACATTTTTACTTGATATTTCAGACAATGCTGTTTGACTTTCTTTGCTTTGGGACTTGGCCAAAAAAGTCCTTAGTGTCACTCAGGGTCAATTCAACACAGTGGAAACCCTTTACTTTGGTTTGCACACAAGACCAGCTGATAACCATGTGACTTGTTATAAATCTTAAATAGTCAAAGATCTTGCTGCTGAATTGACATATAAGAGATCTGCTTTCTGAGAAACAACTAGCACCTAGTAAATCATACAGTAAATTATTTTCTAAATACTTATCCTATCATGGCCAGTGGTAAATTGTAAAACACAGTATTACATAAAGTGAAAAGGTCCAAACATCTCCATAAAAAATGGCTGCTGCCTAGGAAACTGAAACCTCTTTTGTCATGATTATGAAGGAGCTGGAATCTCTAAAGGTACTAGTCCCACCACTGTGATAAGGTGGTATATAAATGTTGGTAAATTAAACAAACAAAAAACAAACAAATACATAAATATATAATCTACTGGAGTATTGGATGTAGAACAAAAAAGTCAGTAGAGTACACACTGAAGAATAGTGCAATCCATACAGAAAAGCAAAAGAGAGTACATAGTCCAAACTTTCACAGTCAATGCAAATCTTCACACACTAGGGTTTTTTTTATATCAGCTACTCCCTTGAAAGTAGGCACTCTTTGGAGAGTCACTCTCCCTGGGCTTTCCTCTTATTATATCTGCTTTTATGTGTGCAGATTTTACCTTACCTTATCTATATGGTTTTAAGGAATTAGTGATAGTTTAACAAAATGTCTTTTATTCAATGCACAATTGCAGCTTATGTCCCAAGGCAAAGGTTGTCTCTTTCGCCTTCAGCTGTCAGCAATTAAAATGGATCTGATTCATCTAAGGGAGAAATTATACAGGTTTCAATTAACTTTGAACCATTCAGTATCTCTCACCCATCTCCTACAGAAGTATCAGAAACCCAGGAAAAAATGGTTTACAGTGGGCTCTGATTGTTATGAATTCACTGCCCGCGGGTCCCCCGCGAGCAGCTCACTCACCCCATGCTTCTTTCTGCCCGACACGGCTGGTGCCGCCAGAGTCAGGCCTCCCACATGGCCGGAGCCACAGAAGGTGTCTTTCCCTGTGGCCCGGAGGCCGCCTGTACTGCTCCTCTTCACCGCAGCTGGAGCCGCGGACTTCCTGCCATCCCCTGTGCGGCCAGGATTGCCGCCGACGTCACCTGATCTTCGCGGCGTGGTGGCCACATCCCCGGGGTTGAGTAGCAGCTGGAGCCGCCCCTGGGGCTTCCTGCAGTGGCTGGAGCCGCTGCCGTCATCGGGCTTGCTCCTCAGGCCCAGCCCTGTGCTTTTGATGCTCTACGTCAGTGCAGGCTGCTGTCCGCGGTCCTGCACAGCTCTCCTGCTTCCCTTAGGCACTGGCACGTGCCTCTCTGCAAGATTTAAAGGGCCAGGCATAGGAAGTGTGCTGGCCCCACCTAAGGAGTGGACTTCCTGTACCAGCCCTATAAAGGGCTGCTCCGTCAGTCAGTCTTTGCCTTGCATCGGAGTTGCTTCACTCTGGAGGCTCCTGCTTGCCAGAGATTCATCAGGTCTTCTTCATCTTCTCCATGGAGTTCTTGTTGTCACGCCATGTCAAGTTATGTCTTTATTGCCTGAGATCCCTGTCAAGGTGTCCTGGTGTCTCACTTTGATCCTTCATTTCCTGATGTTCCAGGTTCCTTGATGTCCTGCTTCTGTGTCTTCATCTTCAGTGCTCTTGAGCCTTCTGGTACCTATTAGGCCAGGGGTCCCTCGGATGATGTCTTGCCCGAGCGTGGACTAAGCTACAGGTGGACTGGTATCCTGTGCTCCTGAGCCGTCATGTCCTGCCAGCTGTTGGTGGAGCTTCGGATGACATCGGCTCCATCGTTGGAGTTCTGCCTCGACTGGAACCTTCTGCTTGTCCTGCTCCCAGCGTGGTCCGTGACCAGCCTCCTCGGGCTATGTAGGGTGTGCAGTGGGACAGAGTGGTCCACGACTCAGTCCTGTGGGTGGGCTGAGTAGGGCGCCCTGAAAGACAGTGCCAATGTCCTTCCACCCAGCTTCTCGTCTCGTCTGGACTTCGTCAGTTCCTCGTCTCGTCCTGGATGCTGTTGCATCGCTCTTGGTATCGTCTTGTTCCTGATGTCGTCGCATCAACCCTGGTCCGGGATGCCATCGCATTGACCAATGGTCCGTGATGTCTTCGCATCAGCTTTGGTGTCAAGTCTTCGTCTGCGATGCCATTGCATCGATCCTAGTGTCATGTCTTCATCCGCGATGCCGTTGCATCGATCCTGCTGTCATGTCTTCGTGTCAAGGCCCGTCTGCCCTTGACCTCAGGCCAGGCCTGCTGCTCCATGTTATTCCATGCAGCAAGTCCTAAAGGGCACGGAATGGTCAGAGGACCATTCACATTCCAATATCCTGTTGTTGGCCATGGGAGCTTGCCGGCCTGGCAGAGGGTAAGACTGTCAGCCATGGTGGAACACGCCATCAACCCTCGGGCCGGTCCTGGATCCATCTGGGGTCGGGCTGAGGCCCATGGGCACACTAAAACACCCTTATGTAACAGAATGCAAGGAATTTCGAGGCCTCATGTAAGAGAATGCAAGGCCATGTGCCTGACAATACTCCGTCGATGGATCCGCCTTGTTCCAGAGTTTTGTTTGTGTTCCTGGACTGGTTATGGGACCGAAAAATTTTTTCAGGACTTTGTGTTCTCGACTCACTGGAGGTGCCAGTTTTGCCATCGCTACGACCTGCTGGAGGAGCCAGCTGTCTGGATTTTGTTTTTGTAATGACCTGCAGGAGGTGCCTGCATCCAGACTTTTTTGTCATGTTGGCCAGTTTGGGGTCTTTCCGACCTGCAGGAGGCACCTGCATCCCCACTGGTTTTGCTGGGGGTTTTTTTGTTGGCCCGCCGTGGGTTCCCTCCCCCAAGTCTTCTTGGTGTTTCTTGGTGGTTCTTGTCTGGGTCTTGTTAGTTGCTTGTTGTGTCTTGTTCTTTGTTGGTTGCTCGTTTTGTCCTGTTCTTTGTTTGTTCATTGTTTGCTTTCTTTCCGCTTCTGTTTTCCCCGTCCGCCTCGTTCCCGCGTTTCGTTCCCTCGTTTCCCTTCTCTCTATCTTTGTTCTTTCGCCCTTCGCTTTCCGCTCTCTCGCTCTTTGCTCTTTTGCTTTTTGCGCTCCCTTGCTCTTCGCACCCTTGCTCTCTGCTCCCTTGCTCTCCGCTCCCTTGCTCTCTGCTCCCTTGCTCCCTCTTTTGTGTTTTTTGTATTGTCGGTCACGCAGTCACTGTTCGCTCGGTCACTACTCGCGTGGTCACTGTTCACTCGGTCTCTGCTCGCATGGTCACCGTTTGCCCGGTCACCGCTCACTCGGTCTCGTGTTCCCTCGGTCTCGTCTGCTCTCGGTCTCGTCTTCTTTGGTCTCTCATCATGTCTTCCATGTTTTTGTAGTTTCCTGCTGTTTTGCTTTGTTCATGCTGTCCCCGGATTTACCAGCTTCCATTTTTTGGACCCTCGAATACCTCCATCCAGTATGGACTGATACACTTATCCTCGGACTGTTGATAAGAGGTTTGAGAAGGGGGGCTTTGAGGAGGGGGTACTTTTATGAATTCACTGCCCGAGGGTCCCCCCGTGAGCAGGCTCAATCACCCCATGCTGCTTTCTTCCCAACGCGGCTGGTGCTGCCAGAGTCGGGCTGCCACGCGGCCAGAGCCGCGGACTGTGTCTTTCCCGGTGGCCCGGAGGCCGCCCATGCTGCTCCTCTTCACCGCGGCTGGAGCTGCGGACTTCCTGCCATCCACTGTGCGGCCGGGACCGCCGCCGATGTCACCTGATCTTCGCGGCGTGGAGGCTGGCTGGAGCCGCTGCCGTCATTGGGCCTGCTCCTCAGACCCAGCCCTGCGCTTCTGATGCTGTATATCAGTGCAGGCCACTGTCTGCGGTCCTGCACAGCTCTCCTGCTTCCTTTAGGCGCTGGCACGCGCCTCTCTGCAAGATTTAAAGGGCCAGGCACAGGAAGTATGCTGGCCCCACCTAAGGAGTGGACTTCCTGTACCAGCCCTATAAAGGGCTGTTCTGTCAGTCAGTCTTTGCCTTGCATCGGAGTTGCTTCACTCTGGAGGCTCCTGCCTGCCAGAGCTCCATCAGGTCTTCTTCGTCTTCTCAATGGAGTTTTTGTTGTCACGCCATATCAAGTTATGTCTTCGTTGTCTGAGGTCCCTGTCCAGGTGTCCTGGTGTCTCACTTTGATCCTCCATTTCCTGATGTTCCAGGTTCCTTGATGTCCTGCTCCTGTGTCTTTGTCTTCAGCGCTCTTGAGCCTTCTGGTACCTGTCAGGCCGGGGGTCCCTCGGATGATGTCTTGCCCGAGCGTGGACTAGCCTACAGGTGGACTGGTGTCCTGTGCTCCTGAGCCGTCATGTCCTGCCAGCTGTTGGTGGATCTTTGGATGACATCAGCTCCGTCGTTGGAGTTATGCTTCGACTGGAACCTTCCCTGCGCTTCTCCCACTCCCAGCGTGGTCCGTAACCAGCCTTCTTAGGCTGTGTAGGGCGCGCAGTGGGACAGGGTGGTCTGGGACTCAGTCCCGTGGGTGGACTGAGTAGGGCACCCTGAGAGACACTGCCAATGTCCTTCCGCCCAGCTTCTCATCTCGTCTGGACTTCGTCAGTTTCTCATCTCGTCCTGGATGCTGTTGCATTACTCTTGGTATCATGTCTTGTTCCTGATGTCATCACATCGACCCTGGTCCGGGATGCCGTCGCATCAACCACTGGTCTGTGATGTCTTCACATCAGCTTTGGTGTCAAGTCTTCGTCCGCGATGCCATTACATCGATCCTGCTGTCATGTCTTCGTGCCAAGGCCCGTCTACCCTCGACCTCATGCCAGGCCTGCTACTCCATGCTGTTCCATGCAGCAGGTCCGAAAGGGCTCAGAATGGTCAGAGGACTATTCACATTCCAACATCCTGTTGTTGGCCATGGGAGCTTGCCGGCCTGGCAGAGGGTAAGACCATCAGCCATGGTGGAACACGCCATCAACCCTCGGTCCGGTCCTGGATCCATCTGAGGTCGGGCTGAGGCCCATGGGCACCCTTATGTAACAGAATGCAAGGCCTTTCGAGGCCCCTTCACAAGACTGGTAGAGCAAAACATGTGATAGACACCCACCTTCCCTAACTTTACAGCATTTGTGTATCAACCCCCACTCCTACAGAAATGTCAGAAATACAAGATTTAGAAACCCAGATACAATTGGATAACAGTGAGCTCTGGCAGAATAAAGCCTATGATGAAGAGATACCCACTTTCCCCACTGTTACCCCTACAAAATGCTTTTTATGCATTGGAGAATAAAGAAACATCAGCAATAGATTTTGAATTAAATTCTAAAAGTGAAGTCTCCCAATGTACCCAGAGGCCCTTCAACAGAATCATATGTCATAAAAGAAAGCTGTGTTCTTCTGGGAGCTTCGATCATCAGAGGAACCAATTTGGGAGCACATTTTGATTGTGATACAACAGTTAAATGCCTTCCAGGAACCTCAGCTAATAGAAATTCAAACCAGATAGTCCAAGTCCTTGAAGAAGAAAGTAGGAACTTTGATATCAGTGTTATCATCCATCTGGGAATCAATGACCTCAATAGAAATGGTATCCAGGAGGTACAAAAAGATTTCCAAAATGATAAGGAACACTGCATAGACTATTGACTTTTCAGAAATATTTCCTAATCATGAAAAGGGAAATGAGAAGCTATGCCATATAGATAATTTCAATTTCTGGCACAAAAACTGGTGTACTGAAGGTACATGGTTGTGTATGGAGCAGTAAAAGTCTATATGGTAAGAATGGCCTACATTTGTCTGTATTGAAGGAGAATGCTAAGTGACAAATTCAGATCATATATTAACAGACATTTAAACTAAAGAATGGGGATGGCAGGAGATGGCCAATGAAAGATATGGGAGGAGAAAATAACAAGATCAATCAGCTAAAAAAAAAACAGAACAGTTGTCTAGGAAGTGCAACAAATCAAGAGAGAAAAATCGGAAAGCTATGACTATAAATGCTCATAGTTTGAGTAATAAAATCCCAGACCTGCAGGCTCTAATGGTGGAGGCAGACTTGGACATTGTTGCTGTTACAGAGATATGTTTCACGGAACCTCATGATTGGGTTATGGCCATACCAGGCTATAATTTGTTAAAGAAGGACAGAGAGGACAGAAAAGGAGGAGGAATAACTCTTTATGTCAAAAACAATATCAAAGCAACTGAACTGCCAGGAATGTGGGGTAGAGAAGAAGCATTAGGGGCCGTCCTAAAAAAAGATGATCATGCATTTTTACTGCAGTAGTTTACAGGCCTCTGACTCAAATGGAAGAACTAGACAGAGATCTGGTAAAAGACATCCAAAAGATGGGAAAGATGGGAGAAGTGTTGATTGCTGGAGATTTTAATCTGCTGACTTAGACTGGAGAATCCCTTCTGTGGAATCTACCAGAAGTAGAGAGATAGCAGATGCTCTGTAAGGGGCTCTGTTCAAACAAATGGAAATGGAACCCACAAGGGAGAGCATTATACTTGAATTAATAATGTCTCTAATGTACGGGTGGATGTCCACCTCAGCACCAATGATCATAAAAAGATATGGTTTGATATCACAAATAGGATACAGAGAAGTTACACAAAGACCTGCATTTTGAATTTCAAAAATACGGACTTTATCAAAATGGGGATATTCCTGGAGATTGAACTAGAAGGCTGGGAGAAAATGAGAGAGGTGGAACAACAGTGGGCCAAACTAAAAGAAGCAATTACAAAGGCAACAAATCTATATGTTAAAAAAGTAAACAAAGGTAAGAGAAATAAGAAACCGATTTGGTTTTCAAAGGAGGTGGCTCAAAAAATAAAAGTAAAAAGAAGAGTGTTCAAGAAATATAAAGCATCCCAAAAAGAGGAACATAGGGAAGAATATCTGGTGAAACTGAGGGAGAAGAAGAAAGTAATCAAGAAAGCAAAATGTCAGGTGGAAGAAAGGATTACCAAAGTGATAAAGCGAGGTGACAAAACATTTTTCAAATATATCAGTGAAAGAGAAAGGTCCGATGTGGTATAGTGAAACTGAAAGGTGACAAGGATCAATGTGTAGAAAGAAATGAAGAAAAAGTAGAAATATTAAACAAATACTTCAGTTTTCTAAAGAAGATCCTGGAGAAGGATCATCACTAATTAACAAGACTGTGGATGGGGTTGGAGTAGACAAAACTCTGTTTAAGGAAGAGCATGTATGGGAAAAGCTAGGAAAATTGAAAGTGGACAGTCATGGGACCTGATGAGGTTCATCCCAGGATACTGAGAGAGCTCAGAGATGTGCTGGCTGCTCCACCACATGACTTGCTCAATAGATTCCTGGAAATGGGAGTGGTGCTGAGTGATTGGAGAAGAGTGGTAGTGGTCCCACTTCACAAGAGTGGGAGCAGAAAGGAAGATAGATACTACAGGCTGGTTAGCCTCACCTCGGCTGAGGGAAAATTAAAGGAGACTCTGCTGGAGAGTGAACTATTTACAGTCAGGAGTATTTCTGGCCCTGAGGCAGCATGGATTCACCAGGGGAAGGTCCGTTCATAAGAACATAAGAAATTGCCATGCTGGGTCAGACCAAGAGTCCATCAAGCCTAGCATCCTGTTTCCAACAGAGGCCAAAACCAGGACACAAGAACCTGGCAATTACCCAAACACTAAGAAGAACCCATGCTACTGATGCAATTAATAGCAGTGGCTATTCCCTAAGTATAATTAATAACCATTAATGGACTTCTCCTCCAAGAACTTATCCAAACCTTTTTTGAACTCAGCTACACTAACTGCACTAACCATATCCTCTGGCAACAAATTCCAAAGCTTTATTGTGCGTTGAGTGAAAAATAATTGTTTCTGATTAGTCTTAAATGTGCTACTTGCTAACTTCATGGAATGCCCCCTAGTCCTTCTATTATTTGAAAGTGTAAATAACCGATTCACATATACTCATTCAAGACCTCTCATGATCTTAAAGACCTCTATCATATTCCCCCTCAGCCGTCTCTTCTCCATAGGGGAGCTGTTCCATCCCCTTTATCATTTTGGTTGCCCTTCTCTGTACCTTCTCTATTGCAACTATATCTTTTTTGAGATGCGGCGACCAGAATTGTACACAGTATTCAAGGTGCGGTCTCACCATGGAGCGATTCAGAAGCATTATGACATTTTCCATTCTATTAACCATTCCCTTCCTAATAATTCCTAACATTCTATTTGCTTTTTTGACTGCTGCAGCACACTGAGCCGACGATTTTAAAGTATTATCCACTATGATGCCTAGATCTTTTTCCTGGGTGGAAGCTCCTAATATGGAACCTAACATCGTGTAACTACAGCAAGGGTTATTTTTCCCTATATGCAACACCTTGCACTTGTCCACATTAAATTTCATCTGCCATTTGGATGCCCACTCTTCCAGTCTTGCAAGGTCCTCCTGTAATGTATCACAGTCTGCTTGTGATTTAACTACTCTGAATAATTTTGTATTATCCGCAAATTTGATAACCTCACTCGTCGTATTCCTTTCTAGATCATTTATATATATATTGAAAAGCACCGGTCCAAGTACAGATCCCTGAGGCACTCCACTGTTTACCCTTTTCCACTGAGAAAACTGACCATTTAATCCTACCCTCTGCTTCCTGTCCCCTAACCAGTTTGTAATCCACGAAAGGACATCGCCGCCTATCTCATGACTTTTTAGTTTTCTTAGAAGCCTCTCATGAGGGACTTTGTCAAATGCCTTCTGAAAATCCAAATATACTACATCTACCGGTTCACCTTTATCCACATGTTTATTAACCCCTTCAAAAAAATGAAGCAGATTTGTTAGGCAAGACTTCCCTTAGGTAATCCATGTTGACTGTGTCCCATTAAATCATGTCTTTCTATATGCTCTACAATTTTGATCTTGAGAATAGTTTCCACTATTTTTCCCGGCACTGAAGTCAGGCTCACTGGTCTTTTTTACCCGCATTGCCCCTGGAGCCTTTTTTAAATATTGGGGTTACATTGGCCACCCTCCAGTCTTCAGGTACAATGGATGATTTTAATGATAGGTTACAAATTTTAACTAATAGATCAGAAATTTCATTTTTGAGTTCCTTCAGAACCCTAGGATGCATACCATCCAGTCCAGGTGATTTTCTACTCTTTAGTTTGTCAATATGGCTTATTACATCTTCCAGGTTCACAGTGATTTCGTTCAGTTCGTCTGAGTCATCACTCCTGAAAACCATCTCCGTGTTTACTAATGAGGATGATGGTATCTCCCCAACATCCTCATTAGTAAACACGGAGGCAAAGAATTAATTTAGTATTTCTGCAATGGCCTTATCTTCCCTAAGAGCCCCTTTTACACCTCTTTCATCTAATGGTCCAACCGACTCCCTCACAGGTTTCTTGCTTTGGATATATTTAAAAAAGTTTTATTATGAGTTTTTGTCTCTATGGCCAACTTCATTTCAAATTCTCTCTTCGCTTGTCTTATCAATGTTTACACTTACCTTGACAATGCTTATGTTTTATCCTATTTTCTTCAGATGGATCCTTCTTCCAATTTTTGAAGGATGTTTTTTTGGCTAAAATAGCCTCTTTCACCTCACCTTTTAACCATGACGGTAATCGTTTTGCCTTCCTTCCACCTTTCTTAATGCGCGGAATACATATGGACTGTACCTCTAGGATTATATTTTTAAACAATGTCCAAGCCTGTTGAACACTTTTAACCTTTGCAGCTGCACCTTTCAGTTTTTGTCTAACTATTTTCCTCATTTTATCAAGTTTCCCTTTTTAAAATTTAGTGTTAGAGCTGCAGATTTACTTATTGTCCCCCTTCCAGTTATTAGTTTAAATTTGATCATGTTATGATCATTGTTGCCAAGTGGCCCCACCACCGTTACTTCTTTCACCAAATCTTGCGTTCCACTAAGAATTAAATCTAAAATAGCTCCCTCTCTTGTTGGTTCCTGAACCAATTTCTCCATGAAGCAATCATTTATTACATCCAGGAACTTTATGTCTCTAGCAAGTCCTCATTTACATTTACCCAGTCAATACTGGGGAAATTGAAATCTCCCATTATTATTGCACTGCCAAATTGGTTTGCTTCCCTGATTTCTCTTAGCATTTCATCATCTGTCTGACCATTTTGTCCAGGTGGACGGTAGTATACTCCTGTCACTATACTCTTACCCAACACACATGGGATTTCTACCCATATAGATTCTACTGAGCATTCTGATTGATTTTTTTTGATTGGGTAACTAAAAAATTGGATTGAGGAAGTGCGCTCATTGTGATCTACTTGGGTTTCAGCAAAGCTTTTGATACATTCCCATATAGGAGGCTTGTGAATAAAATGAGAAGCTTGGGATTGAGTGCCAAGGTAGTGGATTGGATTACAAACTGGTTAACAAATAGAAGTCAGCGTGTAATGATAAATGGAACATACTCTGAAGAAAGAATGGTATGAAGCAGAGTGCTACAAGGATTGGTATTGGGACCGATCCTGTTCAATATATTTGTGAGCAACATTGTGGAAGGGATAGAAGGTAAAGTATGTCTATTTGTGGAGTAGAGAAAATGAGACGTGATTTAAGGAAGTTTGAACACTGGTCAAAGATATGGCAACTGGGATTCAATGCCAAGAAGTACAGAGTGATGCATCTGGGGTGTGGTAATCCAAAAGAGCTGTATGTGATGGGGGTGAAGGGTTATTGTGCACGGAGCTATAGAGGAACATTGGGGTGATAACGTTTAGCAATCTGAAGACAATTAATCAATGTGACAAGGCGATAGCTAAAACCAGAATAATGCTGGGCTGCATAGAGAATGGAATAACCAGTAAGGAAAACAAGGTGATAATCCCCTTAAACAGGTCCTTGGTGAGGCCTCACCTGGAGTATTGTCTTCAGTTCTGGAGATTGTATCTCAAAAGGGACAGAGATAGGATGGAGGCAGTCCAGAAAAGGGCAACAAAAATGGTGGGGGGTCTCCATCAAATGACTCATGTAGAAAGGTTTAAGGACCTAAATATATATACCCAGGAGGAGAGGAGTAGATCTTATTCCAATGTTTGTACTATGTTTTAAGAATTGCTAGTTAGATTGAAACTTGTAAACCATTGTAAACCGAACGATGGTATATAAAACTCAATAAATAAATACATAAAATAAATGATACAGACCTTCAGATACCTGAAAGATTTTATTGATGCACAATCGACAAATCTTCTCATTTGGAAAGAAATCAATAGAACTAGGGGTCATATAATGAAATTCCAGGGATTATGACTCAGAACAGGATCACTCCACCCCCTCCCTGCCCTTTCCCAAGGCCCCGGGACTTACACGTGTCCTGCGGATTTACGCGCGTGGCCAGGCCTTTGAAAATTGGTCTGGCGAGTGTAAGCCTGGGATTTATGTGCACAAGGGTTTGAAAATTTACCCATATGTGTGTATGTGTGTGTGCCTATAAAAGCCTATGTGTGATACATGGACTTTCACAGGCACACAGACATACACAAGCACAAAGTCTCTCACACAGACACATGGGTGGCTGAAGGCAATCTGCTGCCTGGATTGAGAGAAGAGATGGCACCCCTTCCCCTCCTGCCCCCCAAGGCATAGCACAGCACATGTCAAATCAGTGAGATGGCAAGGTGGTAATTTTCCCCTTGGATTCTGGCTCTTTCGATGATTTGAAATGATGGGGAAATGGGCAGATATGGGTCAGAATTTCCAAAGGTGTAGCAGATAAGAATGTCAGTGATATTTTTAAGAAGCTGGCAATCCTGCCACACTCCTCAGAACCTACCATCTGCTTCCCACCCTTCCTCAGTATTTGCCCTCTGGGGAAGTGGGAGATTGGTGAATGGCGAGGGTCTGCGCGTGGAACTCTTTCAGGGCCAGTGCAAGGATATTAGGCACTCAACAAACATTACACCCTTGTGCTTCTCAATTTCCCCAGCTCTCACCACATCCTATTAAACTTATGCATGAATAACAGATTTTACATGAAAAAGCACATTCAAAGTACAGTCTTCTGATATAAAAATATATTTTACATCAATATTTGCAAGTAATGTTGTGATGCCAATGAGGAAACCCTACAAAAAAGACATTTGGAGCCCATATGCTATTAGGCTTATTGTAAGGTGCTTTGGTTTGGTCTTAGCCTCAAAAAGCCATGAATAAACTGAACTTCAATTACAATAGAATAAACTTCCAATACCAAAACTGCACTAATTATAATACTCAAACAGTGAGAATCCTACCGATGAAAATGCAACATTGCAAATATTACAGCAGGCTCTAAAATACCAAGATACCCCCTATTAAAAAAAACAGAATGAGACAGGCTGTTATAAATCCCTATACAGAAACTATACAATAACAGAATACCTCACTTCCATTACACACCAGAATGCAGACAGACCATTAAGTATAAATAGAAATGTGTAGCAAACACTGAACTGAAAATTGCTAATAGCCACACTCTGTATGCAGTGCAACAATAGAAAAATAAAAATATCACTATTCCTCATAAAACAATAAAATCAGAATATGTAAAAAAGTCATAATAATAAAAGCATACAAATAAAAAAATAATATTTCAAGATAGCTGATGAATAGAATAACATTCTAAAATTAAATTCATATAAAAAAATTTCAAAGTTCCCAAAAACCAATAAAATATGTAAAAACAGCAGACATCAAATAACATCAATAATAACACTGGGAACAATTTTTAACATAATTCATGCTGAGTTCGATTTTTCAGCTGTTTTAGACTTAAATAGGCATGCTGATTTCAAAACTGCAGTTAGTTTTCTTCTATTACGTCAAGTTTTTTCTCCACAGCCTATCTTAGGCCTCATGAAGCAATTTGTTAAAGCTTTGCCAACTGAAGGAGACCTTTTCAAATATCTCATTTTGGCATTTCTTAGCCTGTCATTTGAAAAGATAAAGGCCAGTGTGTTTGATGGTCCACAGATTTGGCAGCTCATTAAAGATGAACATGTCAGACACTCCAAAAGAACTCCAAAAGAATGCTTGGTTGTCATTCAAAAACCTTGTCAAGGACTTTCTTGGAAATATATGAGCACAGAATTACAGCAAAAGTGTCCAGAAACTCTTGGAGAGCTTCAAAATGCTTTGTTGCAACATGAGCATCAAGGTGCATTTTCTGCATAGCCATCTTGCTGACTTCCTGAAAAACCTTGGTACAGTCAGTGATGAGCAAGGTGAACAATTCCACCAAGATTTGAAGTTCATGGAGGCATGGTATCAGGGTAGATGGGATCTACATATGATGACTGACTATTGTTGGAGCATCAGGTGAGATTATCCACAGATTGAACACTGCCGGAAAAGCTATAAGCATAAATTTTTACCTTAATATGTATGTTGGGTAGCAGAACTTTACTACTTGTACACAATTTGACTTACAGTAACAATATATAGCCTTTGTATGAATAAAATAATAGAGATGTGATTCGGCCGAACCTTTCAGTTCGGCCTTCATTATCGGCCTGCCATGGGAAATTTTGTTTCCCGCGGTTTGGGCTGATTTTTTTTTCGGCTGTCCCGATCCGAAAAAAAATCCCACACCCCAACCATTCAGATGTAATTAATTATAATTCCCCACCCTCTTGACCCCCCAAAAACTTGCCTAAAGTCATTGGTGGTCCAGCGGGGTCCCGGGAGTGATCTCCCGCTCTTGGGCCGTCGGCTGCCAGTAAACAAAATGGTGCTGGTGGCCATTTGCCCTTACCAGGTGACAGGGGCTATCAGTGCCATTGGCTGGCCTCTGTCACATGGTAGGAGCAATGGACAGCCAGCACCATCTTAAAAAAAATGGCGTGGGCCATCCATTGCTCTTACCATGTGACACATATGTTCATTCTCACACACATATTCGCTCATACTCTCTCACATGCTGTCACACACATAAGCTTGCTCACACACTCACACGCTGTCATACATACACACATACACAAGTTCACACTCTCACATGCTCTCTCTCTCACACACATATGCTCACTCACAGTCACAATGTCTCACACTCATGCTTTTATTCTCTCATGCTTACACAACATGCTCTCACACACACATGCATACTCACTCAATCCTTCTTGCTCCCCTTTTTTCTCACCCCCTTCTCTTACCTTCCTTTTCAGCCCCCTTTGCTTTCCTTCTCTCCCCTCTCACACACTCACTTACCTCCTCCCCCTTTTTCCTCTCCCCCTTCTCACTCACCCCTTTACAATCCATTCCATCTCTCAATTATACTCTCCTTTCCATTCCACCCATCATATCACTTCTTTTTTTCTGTCCATGGGGTGGAAACTCTGTGAGCATGTCATACTCCAGCGCTGGCTTGAAAGTTGCCTTTCTGCCTTCGGGGTGTAGAATCCCCTCAGGCTTGTCATAATTGCAGCTGCTGCTACTGTTGTCGTCTTCCCATGGGGCCTGATCTTCCCCCCTTAAATAAGTCATAAACACATGCCACTGCTGGCTCTCTCTTCCTGCTCACAGGGCTGAGAGACCTGAGTGCATGTTCTAAATTTGCAACACTGCTGCTGTTTACTTCCTGCTTGTGGAGGTGGGAGCCCAGCAAGCATATCTGAAATTATTGCCACCGCCGTCTTCTTCCTACCCATGGGGCTGGGGATCCCTGTGGGTATGTCTCAAGTGGGGGTAACCTGCATGGAGTGGCAGTTACTACCCTTAACAGAAACGAGGGGGTAACCTGCACAGAGCAGCAGTTACTACCTTGGGAAGCTTGCTGGGCAGACTTGATAGACCATTTTGGTCTTTTTCTGCCATCATTACTATGTTACTATGTTTTCTTCCTGCTCACATAGCTGGGAGTCTCATGAGCACATCAGAAAAGGACTGCTGGCCCCCTGGGTATGTTGACCCATGCAAATGCACAGTATGCACACCTGGTTGCATCGGGCCTGACCCTGGAAACCAAGAAATTTCTTGCCTCTTGGAAATCTTGAGGGTTCCTACCTTGAGTCTAAACCACTTTCCTAGGATGGAAGACTAGACAAAAGAACAAGAGCTAAAGTGGACTCATGAATTTTGTGAAAGCACACTCCCTGCAAGATGCCATCACTGGGGAGTGTAAGGGAATACTACATACTCCTACTTTTTCTGATCTCATATATAGTATTCAGTGCCTGCGAGATTTCAATGTCTATGAAGAAGATCCAGATAGAGATGGCAATAGAGGAATCAGAGGAGAAGAAAGAGATTGATTCCTAGGGGTGCAGAAACTGAAAGATAGCCACTTTTAGAAATAGACAGAATATCACTACTGAATCCCCATCAATTCAATTATAGAACTGCTAAACAATATTAGAATCATGGAATAAGAATCATACTCCAAAAACTAAAGGAGGAATCAGAACACTTTGGAGGCCACAATGAAAAGGAGAGCCCTTGTTAGTAGAAGTGTTCTTCTCTTTGGGACAGAAGGAACCATCTGCCAGTCTGATATATTGTGATGCTCCATTTGGCAGCAACATTCAGCATGCAGCAGCAGAACTAAACAAAAGGTTGTCTATTGTCTTCTGCTGGCAATTACATATTTTGGAGGAGTGGGTGGGACTATAGATGGTTATCTTGGTTAAAAAAGGATGGTCATGTTTGGGTATCTAAAGAAGCATCTTAGTAGGATAAGGGGTATGGGTAATGATTGGGCCCTTGAAGGGGCCTCTTTGCTAGTTTGGCGGATCAAGAGGAAATAGGGTTGGGTGGGCTGAAATGTGATGGCTGGTCCAAGTTTGTTAGATGGGATGGGGTTTTGAGTTTTTCAGTGAGGGAAAGGAAGATGAGGAGTTTTTAAATGGTGTTTGGTTGTGAGGACACAGCCTTCCCTCCATGTTAAGTATTAGTATACAAGCAATGCTATCATGTTAACATTTAACACTTACCCCAGAGTAAAATGCTACTATATTTAAAAAGGCTTTTGTTACTAGGTGATAAGAGCCCATGAGCATTCTATCACACTATCTGCATAATTTGCATGCACCTGCACACTAATGTTTAGTAGACATGCGCTTCGGGTAAAAATTTCATATCGGGCTTTGTTTTGGGCCCCCTCCTGTGGGAATTTTGTTTTTCCCGTTGCTCAGGTTTTTTTTTTTTCAGGGGTACCGATTTTTGGGTTAGTGTACACTATTGGGAGTTAGTGCTCACTTACGGGAGTTAGCGTGCGCTAACTCAAAAATGAATTTTTTTCTGAAATTTCAGAAAAAATCAATTGTTTTTCGGTTCTCCCGAACCATTCCAAATTAGGCAATTTCATTTACATTGCCGAATTCGTAAAACATGATTGCACATCCCTAATGTTTAACATATAATTGCAATGTTCACGTAGCATGAATTTTCCCCAGTGCTAAAATGTTAGTTACTAGCTTGCTGTTTGGTGATCACAGGTTTTAGCAAATTGGCCTCACGGACTAATTTTCATTAAGGCACATGACAAGAAAGCCAGTTAGGCTGCAGCAGCTGCAAAACACCTAAATCTAGACTGCTAAATTTAAATCTGCTATTTTGCACACACAAGGAGCCACCCAACTTATCTGCTTAATACTAAAAATAACTGTTACTTGGCTAAGATTCCTTCTCCCAACCCAACTACCCCTCCAGGAATGTACACATTTTGAGCAGCAGCTAAACATAGGATGCTCTATTTAGCCACTCAGCAAGTGTACATTTTCAAAAACATGGGTCTAACTGGCTAATTTTCAGTTAGCTGACTACACCCTTCTGAAAATCTACCCCATGATTTCTAGTACATCATTCTTTATTATCTCTTTGTAAGCAATGTTGATATCAAAGACATTTAATAATAAAGTCTATCTCTTATCAATAGTACATTGTTTCAAACTTTTGATTCCAATAACATTTTTTTCTAAAAATATTTTTTATCTTATTGATTATTTTCTACTTTCATGAAATCATACACTTGTAAACTGAATAAAAGTTACTAAGGTAAATTGCATGAAAAAAAAATCAATGCAAACCTGATATTTTGTGGCAGTCTGTTAGCTGGAAGCTGATGCTGAAAGTAGCTGCAAGTGATTGAACCAGATGGTTGCCTGGGAGTGGAGTAGACAGGGTTTTTTAAAACCTGCAATAGGAAGCAGAAAGAGATGAGGTTGGAGCTCAGAAGTGAGAGATTTAGTTTGAGAACTGTAAAGTAGCAGGCAAGGAAGACTTAAAGCACCATTGTACTCCTAAGAACATAAGAACATAAGAAAATGCCATACTGGGTCAGACCAAGGGTCCATCAAGCCCAGCATCCTGTTTCCAACAGTGGCCAATCCAGGCCATAAGAACCTGGCAAGTACCCAAAAACTAAGTCTATGCCACAATTATGCCACATAGTGCATTATAAAGATCTTTGGAGGAAAAGTCTTTGATTCTGACAGAAAGAAATTCTGGAAGGTGAGCAAGTGAACCTAAGACTGCCACAGTTACTATTGACACAGATAATTTTTAAATGTTGCAATTGCTAATAATTCTATTCCAACAATCCAGATTAATTAGCCTTCAACTAGGGTTGCCAGCTGATTCCAGGTATTCAGGACAGATTGATCCATTCCTGGTTTTACCCTACTGTATGCAAAGACTTGTAGTTCTGTTGGGTCTATGCATTCCTTAAGAAAAGCAAGACTACGAGTTCATGCATGCAGTGGGGTAAAACAATACTATGTATGATTTATGCCCATATTTATGTAATGGGCCCTGAACATATATGTATAATGGAAGTTGCGGAATATAAGACTTAAAAATAAATAAATACATAAATAAATAGATTGACTGATCAGCCTGTCCTGAAAATCTGGAGCTAGTTGGCAAACCCATCTTCAACTGTGAGGTCACTTTTAAGCAGTGAGAGAGTGGTAAGTTGTAATGCAGATAACTTTAGCCATGTTTTTCAGCGGGACATGTTTCCTGCTGAAAATACTAGGCTTATTTTTAAGGTATCTGGGGAAGTTTACATTCATACCTTTATACCTGCTTTCCATACTTGACTAGACTGAGCAAGCTCCACCCCGGAACACCCCCCCCCCCCCCCCAATACCACCTATTTTTAATCCAGGTAAGTTTTACTTTTTGGGCTAAATCTTACCCATTGGGTAGGCAGGACATTTTAAACTTGGGATATGTCTAGCTCTGTCCAAATTTTGCCCAAACTATTTTAATAAGGGCCTCTGAGTAAAGAACTAGACAGATTCCTAACTTTGGAAGAAAGAAACCTGCCACAGTATTATTAGGCCCCAGGTAAAAATGGTCTTTGACCATAATGTAAAACTAGGAAAAGCAGGATAATTTCTGTAAATAAGTGAACCCTGCTTGGTTTTTGCACCAAACTAGTGGTTATACAACATTCGTTGACTGTAGTCACTGCTTCCAAAGATCAGAGAAACGAGGATTCATAGAATTCAGGAAGTACCTGTTTCACGTCTTTGAAATAAGCTTGTAGGATCTGTATTCTCAGGAACACATAACCTCTCAGATTCATCTAACTTATCACTGCAACAGATCTTGCTAACACAAAGTGAATTCTGCTTTTAAATTATTTAATAAGGTCTCAATAATGAGATAATTTTACTAGATGAAACAATGCAGTGATATTCATTATGGATGATACATCCATAAGAACACTTGGAAAGATATAAACTGAAGATATGCAAAATGTTTTATACCCTTCCTTTTTCTACTAAATAGGTAACTTTAATAACTTCATCATAATATTATCATGAACTCTAGGGACTTTCGGCCCCCAAATTTTATTTATTTATTTATTTATTTTATTTAACAGTTTTTTTATACTGACCTTCATAGTAAATTACCATATCAGATCGGTTTACAGTTTAACAAAGGGAAAAACTAGAGTAACAAATTCAAGTAAAACGAAAGATAACAATAAGTAGGAATAAGTCAAAGTTACAATCAACAGGGGGAGAGAACTTGGAAGCTTGCAACAAGCTGGAAAGAAGAAAGGCCGGTAAAAGTATTTTTACCATAGAGTGTACAAGTTAAAACTTAAGAACGGTGCTTTGTTTATTTCAGTTTGTTTTTTCATTTCAGGAATTTTTTTTTTAATTTTCACCAATTTAGGGTAGAAACCAAAACATTCTCACCTATGATGAAACAAAAACCAGAGATTTGCCCAAACCAGAAGTAAATATATTATCAGGTCCATGGGTGTAAGAAGATGATATTGTAATCTGTTATAAAACAAGACAGCATTGGTGTGCTTGTTTTCAGAGACTTCCTTCAGAAATAACCTCAAACTAACAATTTTTTTTTTCCAGGATGGAAAAGGGCAACATCAGTGAATATTAGGAGAAATGGCCTAGTGGACTGAGAACCAAGTAAAGCCAATTCCACTTCTCCCACAGATGCTCCTTATGACTTGGAGAAAATATTTTCATCCTCCTTTTGGCATAAGTAGCAGCTTAGATTGTAAATTCTTTCTGAGACAAGGATCTGTCCACTGTATTTGAATTATATTTTGCCTTGAATCCAGGTTTAAAATGGCAAATAATTAACCCAAATCCCCATTGTGGTTAGTTCTGCTATTTTAATATTCAGAGGTAATTTATATAATCTGAGAAAACTTATTAGAAGGGACTTCAAATTTCTGCAGTATTCGAAACTCTCTCCATGAAGTTCTTATCAGACAATTGCAATCATTTGACTTAAAGGGAAAGGTTATGCAAAGGTTTGAATCTTTCCTGAGACCTATTCAAGTAAGGACTGTCTCTAGTCCTCACTTGATGAGGTTCCAATCAAAGAAGCTGTATCAACCCTTGGTGTTCAGATTGATTCATAACTAACTTGGCTTCTTACATTTCATCTTGTGAAATATTTATGGACTGCATCCTTTATTAGTAACCCAAAATTTAAAATTATTGGTTCATGCTTTCATAATTTTTAGTCTTGATTATTGCAAATCTCTTTTTTAGGGATGGCAAACTATCAACATTTGCAGCTTTTGTAAATTATTTCAGCCAAAGCAATTTATGGATTAAAAAAAAAATATGTATCCCCCAACTTTACAAGTCTTTTAACTGGCAAAACATTTACTGGAGTCATTTATCAATTTGTGTTAGGGCCTTAATGAAAAAGAGAGAAGGAGAGAGAGAGAGAGAGAGAGAGATATTCTGTTTAAAGTCAGTCTGATACTCTCTATATATGTACCACTGTAGAGGGGCACTTTGAATCGGGGTGGGTTTCAGAAGTTGGGCAGGGAACTCGCCGGGAATCACGTGACGTCGCGTCTGAGTGACGCGGCGCCACGTGATTCCCGGTGAGTTCGCGCCGGACGGTTCGTTCGGCCCAAAAAGAACTTTTGGCCAGCTTGGGGGGGTCAGGAGGCCCCCCCAAGCTGGCCAAAAGTTCTTTTTGGGCCGAACGAGCCGTCCGGCGCGAACGAGCCGGGAATCACGTGACGCCGCGTCACTCGACGTGCCACCGACGTCACATGCTTCTCGCCAAGGATTGCAGAAATGACGTCCTCACTCCTCGCTCGATCACCAGGGAGTTGTGGTAAGTCTGGGGGGGGGGGGATTAAGGAGGGTGAGGGGGTTTAAATTTTTTTTTTGCACATATGTACATATACCCAACTCATTGGATTTTTTTTATGTCCATATTGGCCGCAAGTGGGACCCCCTTTCGGACATAAAAAATATGAACATAAAATTTTGCTCTGCACATCCCTAACAATAAGCGACTTATCAAGAAGGTGTTTAAGCGTGGCCTTTATGCAAACCGAGATAATCTTTTGAGAGTTCAGCACAGAGAGAAAGTTTCAAGACTAGTTTGCACACATCCGTATTCATCTAAAACTACAGCTATAAAGCAAAGCATATTGAAACACTGGGCAGTAATATCATCTTTACCCAGTTTCATTGAGCAACCTATTTTTGCCACTAAGAAGGGCAAAAATTTAAGAGAGAGATTAAAAAGAAGGGAGATTTCAACAGTCTGTATTCAGCCTCGTGGCCAGTTTCAATATGGCCACTGTTCAATTTGCTCCAATGTGTTACAAATTCAACAGTATCAGTTTAAATCTCATGCACGTCCACATGTATTATCAGGACACTTTACTTGTTCATCTGAATGGGTGGTTTATGCCATTGTGTGTCCTTGCACATTGGTATATATTGGCCACACTAATAGAACTATAAGACAAAGAATAGTGGAACACAAGAGTTGTGTACGTACTAGAAAGGCATCAGCTCCATTAGTAAGTCACTGGGTACAGAAATCACATAGTATTGATGATATAAAATTTTTTGTGGTTAAACAGTGTCAGAATCCTGAAGGAGATACACAACGTCTCCTAACTCAATGGGATCAGCAATGCATTTTTGATTGGCAAACTTTGATGCCCCATGGTCTAAATGCAGAGATAGAGTGGATTGCTTTTTTTTGAAGTCTAAATATAGCACCGCTGTTATTCATATCAATGTTTTAGTATTGATTTTTGGATTATAGCGAGTGGGAATCTCTATCATTTAATGCGTTTCGGTGGGTGTGATATAAGCGTATGATGACGTCAAGTCGTCAGGTCCCGTTGTGAGGGACATTGACACGTGCGGTCCTCCGCGTTAGGGCGGAGGCCCTTGTAAGCTGCTTTAAAAAAGTTGAGGGAGAGATGTTATTTACTAAGGAGAATTTATGGTGAAGTCTAAATATAGCACTGCTGTCATTCATATCAATGTTTTAGTATTGATTTTTGGATCATAGCGAGTGGGAATCTCTATCATTCATTGTGTTTTGGTAGGCGTGATATCAGCGTACAATGACGTCACTTCGTCGCGTCCCGTTGTGAGGGACGTTGAGGTGTGCGGTCCTCCGCATTAGGGCGGAGGCCCTTGTAACCTGCTTTTAAAAAGTTGAGGGAATTAAGGAGAATTTATAGTGCTGTTGGATGTCTCTTGAATTAGTTGGAGATGGAGGAGTTTGGAAACGCTCGTAAGACATATTTTTTGGACAATTAGAGAAACGGTAAGTGATTGGTTTCAGGCACAGCTTGCGTGTTTTTTCCAATTTAATGAGGTCAGGTGTTTAGTGTGTGTGGTATAATTTAGGTTTACATCGTTTGTGATATCTGCTGCGTTTTGAAGAATTTGGTCTTCAGAAGAAAAGGGAGAAAGTTGAAGATAGTTTGGAGATTGGTGGACAGCCTGGGAAAATGCTGAATAACAGATGATTTGATGTAAAAGGTTATCAAGCACTCATGGTGGTTAATGTGTCCTAAGTATTTGTTTTTAGGTGTATTTAAAATTTAGGTTTGTTTTTTCAGTGGTTGCAGACTCCCTGAGGAAGCAAACACATGTGAAACAAGGGCCGCTTGTTGGGGTCAGACCACAGTGAATAACTATCAACAGCAAAGTGAAGAACGGTCATTTCAAAGAAAAGAGATTCATACAAGGAAGTCAGCCATATAAAGAGCCATTGAGGACAGGCAATAGTGGTGTACAGTATTGTATAATTATGTCTCATGTTTCTGTGAAGTATAAAGTAGATTTGGGCGAAAGCCGGGTATAGACTGTAAGTGGGTATATCCACAGGGAAGTCAATGTGTAAAATAATGTACTAAAACATGATATACATTACTGTATAAACCTTTGGGGTTCCATGGCTGACAACCATTTTGTATTTAATAGGGATGTGAATCATTTTTGAACGATTAAAATTATCGTCAGATAATTTTAAAATCGTCCAAAATCGTTAGAGTGCACGATACAATACAAATGCCCCCGATTTATCATCAGGGGCATTTGTATTGTATCGTTAAATAGGGCGCGGGAAAACCGGCACACCAAAAAACCCCTAAAACCCACCCCGCACCTTTAAAACAAATCCCCCACCCTCCCGAATCCCCCCCTCCAAATGTTTTAAATTACCTGGGGTCCAGTGGGGGGGATCCCGATGTGATCTCCAGCTCTCTGGCCACGGCTGCGTTGAGAAATGGTGCCGGTGGCCCTTTGCCTTTATCATGTGACAGGGCAAAGGTAGCGCCAGCGCCATTTTGGTTCCTGGCTCCCGATGTCACGCGTGCAGGAGATCGCTCCCGGACCCCCGCTGGACCCCGGGGACTTGCCAAAATTCCAGTGGGGGTCCGGGAGCGACTTCCTGCCTGTGGGCCGTATTGCCAATCTTCAAAATGGCGACGGCGCTACCTTTGCCCTCACTATGTCATACGGGCGATGGTCGCCCGTATGACATAGTGAGGGCGACCTCTGTATAGCTCCATGGTGCAACCTCATCTTATTTATTTATTTATTTATTTATTTATTTTATTTTATTTTATATACCGGCAACCGTATGCACATCGTGCCGGTTTACAGATAACTTACAAACAAGGATATATAGGCAAAGCCTTTACAAAGAACAGTTTGTAACAATAAACTCAGTAACATAGCAATAAACAAGATAAATAGGTGGGGAGGAGAGGTATATAGGTAGACAAGACAAAGAGAGAGGGAGGGGGGAGGGGGAAAAGGATACACGAGGAAAGGTATGTACAGGGGTTTGAGGAAAATGTGATAAACACATAGATTATTTACAGGCTAGTATAAGCGCAGAGGAACAATGATTGGGGGGGAGGGGCGGGTACTAACTGAAATTTTAGGTTTGAAGTTCATTGGGGGGGGGGTTGGTGCAGGGAGTATGTCCTGAAGAGTGGGTGTTGGTGGGGGTAGGCGGTTGGGTGAGGATGTTTGTAAGGGATGATGAAGATTGTGATTGGGGGTATGCTTGGAGGAAGAGCCAGGTTTTGAGTTTCTTTTTGAAGGTGGGTGTGGAGGTTTCGGTACGAAGGTCAAGGGGCATGGAGTTCCAGAGGGAAGGGCCTGCTAGGGAGAGGGCCCGTTTGGTGGTGGACATAAGTAACATCATTATGTATCTCTTAAGTATTAAGAGTAATTCTGTTTACCATATCTCAAAAAAAATATTGCAGAATTAGAAAAGGTCCAGAGAAAGACAACAAAAATGATAAAGGGGATGGAATGGTTCCTTTATGAGGAAAGGCTAAAGAGGTTAAAATTCTTTAACCTGGAGAAGAGACAGCTGAGAGGAGATATGATGGAGTGATAATATAATGAGTGGAGTGGAATGAGTAAATGTTAATAGGTTGTTTACTCTTTGAAATAGTTCAAAGACAAGGAGATACATAATGATGTTACTAAGTGATAAATTTAAAACAAATAAGAAAAAATATTCTTTTACTCAATGTGTAATTAAGATTTGGAATTCATTGTCAGAAGATGTGGTGAAAGATATTATTGTAGCTGCATTTCAAAAAGATTTGAACACATTTCTGGAGGAAAAGTACATAAACCATTAAGATGGAGTTGTATAATCCATTTCTTATCCATGGGATAAGCAGCATGGAATCTATCTTCCCTTTGGAATCCTGCCATTTTTTGTGAACTGAATTGGCTACTGTTAGAAACAGGATACTGAACTTGATGGACCATTTGTTATAACACAGTATGGCAAGACTTGTGTACTTCTGACCCATTCCCCAGTCTCTGATGATTGGTTCTATTGACTATAACAATGCTCTTGATTTTAGCCTCCCCCAGAATGTGTTGATTGCTTAGCAAACTCCACAAAACGTAGCTGATCAATTGATCACAGAATGTCCTTTAAATGAACATATTTAAATGAACATATTTTTCCTACCCAGGGACAGTAACTTTAAAACAAGTATGTGCACCCACATACACTGGATATTTAAATTGTCCGTGCAAGTGCAGTCATATGATTTAAAAAACACATGGGGGTACATTTTAAAACAAAGCGCATGCGCGTACTTTTGTTTGCACACCAGGCGCGAACAAAAGTACGCCGTATTTTATAAGATACACGCGTAGTTGCCCGTATCTTATAAAATCCAGGGTTGGCGCGCGCAAGGGGGTGCACATTTGTGCAACTTGCGCGCGCCGAGCCCTGCACACGCTGCCCGTTCCCTCCGAGGCCGAGGCCTATCTAAACCCCTCCCCACCTCTGTCGCACAAGTTACGCCTGCTAGAGGCAAGCGTAACTTTGCGCGCGCCGGGCTGGCTGCCACGCGCCATGTTCCAGCCCGGGGGCTGGTCCGGAGGCCACGGCCATGCCCACGGGATGCCCCCGGGCCGAAATCACGCCCACAGCATCACCCCCGGATGATACACCGACTGCGTCATGCCCCCAACACACCCCCGGATGACACGCCAATCACGTCATGCCCCCCGACACGCCCACCCCAAGAAAGCCCCGGGACTTACGCAGGGCCGTTTTAGAAGGGTTACGTGCGTACCTTATGCGCGTAACCCTTTTAAAATCCGGCCCCTAATGCACATATGTCTGCCCCTAATTTTAAGAAGTTCTTCGCATATCTTTCCTTAGGACTTGTTGGCTTTTACATGTGCATGTGAGCAAATCCATGTGTGCATGAAGGGAATAACCAGTTTGACCTTTTAGTCCCTCAGTTTTCCCAGTCTGTCTCCAGGTCATTAAGACCCCTCAGAACCATCACTCAGTCTTGATTATAACAAATCTTTTTCAGACTTATACCTGAACAAGAGCAGAAGCAAATATGCACAGGTAACAGCTCAATACAAGCTGTGTTCACCAGTTTTAAAATTAGGATTTGTTTGTAAATTTTGGTCCCACCCCAGAATACTCCTAATCTGACCCTTTTTATTGCATGTTCTGTTGCATGCACACATGCATATGCGCATGTAATTTTCCATTTTTAAAATTCAAGATGCGCTTGGCCCATATGCTAGGGTATATGGTCCTTTTAATGTGAGCAACTCTTTCAAAATTTACCCCTTAGAGATGATTATTGTCTACTTGTTCCATTTAGGACAAACATTGATACTAGTGACCTTAATATTTACAGCTTTTCATAATTAAGGACTCTAGTTATTTATCTACCTGGATTGCTATATATGTTCCCTTGCACCCCCTGAGATCGCTGGGTAAAAGTCTGTTAATCCAACCGTTAAAACTGTACATCTTCAGAAACAGCGAAAACATATGTTCTCCAATTCAGTCACTGCTTTGTGGAACCACGTCCCTGAGAATATCCCTGTGATGATCACAGATTGTAAAACGTTCAGAAGACAAGTAAAGGCATATTATTTTGCACAAACATTCAACTTGCTATATGATTATTCACAGATTTTAGTCATGGAAACTGTTCTATGATGCTGTTATATTTATTCCTGTTGATTATTTTTAAGCTGTTTATGTTTTGTGGAACTATTGTTTTGACATGTGTTTTGTCATTTTATTTTTACTTTTTGCCTTTCATTGTGTCTTGTTTGATTTTTATAATCCACTTAGAACAAGCAGATTTTATAATGCAGACTATAAATGTTTTAAATAAATAAAAAAAATGGTGGGCAGCTCCTTGCTGTTAATTGGAGCAGCAGATACTTCATCTCCATGATGCTGGAATCCAAGAAGTATACCTCCATTAACCTGTCATAGATGGCCACCACCATGGCCTTGAATTTCATAATGACTTCCAGTTTAATGGCATGGGAGTAGAAGCCTGGTTCTATCATGATATGGCAGAGCATCCAAAACTCACTGATGAACTCCACAATTCCTGTATCATGTGTAACAAATTCTTATATCCAAGGCATTGGGAAGGGGCTGGATAACTTTTAACCTAACCAACAACTTTAAAAAGCTATCTGGTTAGGTTTAAAGTTATCCAGTTAAAGTAGCTGGATAACTTTAATAGGGCATATTAAGTGGGATGTGTTTATCCTACTAAATATTTGGGACAAGTTATCTGCCTAACTGTAGCCATAAAACTTGTCTATTTGCCAGTTTACTGAATATTATCCTTAAAATTAATGAACTATAAAACAAAATAAAAAAATGAAGGAAAAAAATCAAAACATCACTAGGACATTACTAGGTCTTATAGGTATCACCACACTTTAAGGTGAATTTTAAAAGCTTGGCATATGCCAAGATCGGGAGATGCACACACAAATTGTGCTTGCGCATGCCCACTGAATTTTAAAAGCTACCCTGATGCATGCATATATCTGGCTGTGCTCATATTTAATTTGATTTCAAAAAGGTGCATGGCGTGGTGTGGGCATGGGCATTATGGGGCATAAATACTATTGCACCCTGGTGCATGCCCAGGTTCACCGCCACATAACTTTACTTCTGCCATGGAGAAGGTGCGCCTTAAAACAATAAAATAAATTAGCCATTTCTGCTAGGTTTAATGGGTCTGGGGTAACTGGGGGCAGTGCAGGCTATCAAACCAGGAGGATATTGAGGACCTAGCTTTTAACTAGACAAACTGATGGACAAACTGATGAAACTGGCAATGGCATGGACACTCTCCCATTATAAAATTCCTTGACTTAAATTGGGATTTGCATGCTTGGGCACATGTGTGCACCCAGCCAGGTTATTTTATAACATACATGCATATGTGCACGCAAGTTATAAAAACTGACACAAATCTGGGTGAACACACTAATGTCATGACATTATAAATTACATTTCATCTTCAACAAATTCATACCTTCTTTGTGGTCATAATCTAAACCTGCTTTTACATATATTCACATCTTTATTCTGTCACTCACACACACACACATGCACATTCAATTATATTCCACATGCTTTCACTTGAACTCTGCATACTTTCTTCATGCATGCAAACGTATGTAAACATACTGGTATTTTTACATACTGATATATATTGGAGACATATCCATTCTTAGCACTTTGATTAATATAGAGACCATTATCTTCACTTGTTCTGTGATTCATCTTGGTTCTTTTCTTTCTTTCATTCTGTCTTTTCTTAATTCTTTGTATCTACTAGGGATGTGCATTTGTTTTAGCTGAAATAGGAAATATAGACAATATTTCCTATTTTTTCGCGATTCGGGGGGGGGGGGGGGGGCAAAAATGATAGGAAAACCCCACGAAATTTCATTGTGGTTTTCTTATTGGTTTTTTTTTTTTTGGGGGGGGGGGAGAAAGGGCACACAGAAAAAAAAACAACCCAAACCCACCCCAACCCTTCAGATCAAATTATTTACAATCCCTCACCCTCCCGACCCCCCAAAAACTTGCCTAAAGTCCCTGGTGGTCCAGCGGGGGTCCCGGCAGCAATCTCCCGCTTTCTGGCCGTCAGCTGCCAGTAAACAATATGGCACCGGTGGCCCTTTGCCCTTACCATGTGACAGGGGCTATCAGTGCCTTTGGCCGGCCCCTGTCACATGGTAGGAGCAATGGACGGCCGGCGCCATCTTAAATTGCACGGGCCAGCAGCTTGTCGGCGCGCGCAAGTTATGCCTGCCTCAGGCAGGCATAACTTCAGAAACAAAAGTAGGGGGGGATTTAGTTAGGGCTGGGGGTTGGGCTAGATAGGGGAAGGGAGGGGAAGGTAGGGGGGATTGAAAAAGGTTCCCTCTAAGGCCGCTCTGATTTTGGAGTGGCCTTGGATGGAACAGGGAAAGCCATCGGGGCTCCCCTTGGGCTTGTCATGTGCAAGGTGCCCAAGTGTGCACCCCGTTGTGCGCGCCAACCCTGGATTTTATAATATGCACGCGGTAGCGCACGCATGTTATAAAATTGGGTGTACATTTGAAAGCACCGGGTAGCGCGCACAAATGTACCCAGCGCACGTAACATTTAAAATCGGCCCCAATATATTTAGAGCATTTTGATAAATCTAGGGGTTAGCCTGCTAAATTATAGGTGGTAATATTATTAACTAGCTAGAATTTAGCCTGATAAGTGCCCAAATATTCATATAGCTAGTTAACTTCTGAATTAGAAGGTTAAATGCTTTTGAATATAGACCTTATAGATATCATTTTATGTACATGCTTTGCACCTGTTTCCTTAAGGTGTAAAGCAGAGAATACAAATATACGCGCCAGTAGCATTTTCAATCAGAAGCTTCCAAGGAGTGTCCAATTCAAAAATAAACTTGTAATCCAGTGGGTAGTTCATGCCCTTAGGATTGCAAGGTCCTAAGAGCATGAATTGTTAAAAAATGGCAATCACATAGCAAAAACAGGTAGGTTTTGATCATTAATATGGCAATATAGTTTCTCTATTATTAATATTTGCCATATCTATCAGTGAGGTTAATGGAATGTACACATTTCCATTTAGCAAGACAATCAACCTGACAGTCATGAAAATATGGAGAATAATTTTATAACACTGCATAATGATGAGCTGTGAATGTTCTTGTGCATAGATTTTTATCACTAATTTTCAAACTGAGTTTATGTATATAAAATCACTTTGAAAATGCTGGGGTTAATTTCCCTACTATCTGCACAAGTTGCACACAGGAAGTTACATCTGCCCCTAGCAGTGCATAACTTCTGTCTGTAAACTTCTGCACAGACCTTTGAAAATCCAAATGACTGCTCCTCCACCCAGTATGCCTGCCATGACTGCAAAATAAAAATTAGTATGTAATATGGATACATGTATAACAGTTTTCTTTGGATTGTCGTTTTTTCCAAGGACACACAAAATATTTTATAACTGGGGCTGACTTCACAGTTCTCACTTCCCTCTCTTTGATTCCCAAGGTGTGGGTCTTTTTTATGGGGATGAAGGCAAATCTTCTTGGCCCAGGCAGTAATGATATTCTGTGTGTGGTGTGTGTGTGTTACTATAGCTCTTCGGGACAGGTACGCTTACAACCAGACATGACTCACTAGATGGGTGTTCAAATTAAAGTTTACTGTAATTCCTCTTAAAAGAATCAATAAATGTAAAACAATAAGCATCCAGATACTTCCAGCGTCCCCAGATTTACATGTGTCAGGATTTGAATGCTCTCTGTGGATGAATCCCTCCGGGCAGGGGCCTGGAACTGACTTATCTTCCATGGCAGGGAATGATAAGGGTCCCACAGTGATTGGGGTATCCTAACTTTGACCTGATCCCTTCCCACAGTACTTAAAGTCCACTTCAAATCCTGAACTTCACCTGGCATTGTCCTGTGTCCCAGGGGTGGAAACTCCCTTGGGTGTCTCCAGAGAATTTTTCTCCTTTGATGGCTCCTCTACAACAGATAGATACTGGCCTCCCAGGAGCAAAGGCCTATACTGGAAACAGTCCCTAAAAATCTCCAGTTTGAGGGAAAGGAGGGGTGTCAGAAAAATTCTCCTTTTCCCAAAGGTGGAAAAATACAAACTTGCAAAAACTTGAATCAGGATCTCCTCTTACATCTGGGTGCTGCAACATCATTTTATGGTAGTCAAAAAGGTATGAAATTGATCAAAAATGTAGAAACCAGAAAAATAAACTGTAAAAACTTCTTAATATCCCTCTTCTCCTATGACAGACTGGGGGCCCAACTTACTGCCTGTTTCACAATGGCTTTTCTACCATTCTGTGTCTACTGGAAAATTCCTTGATGAATCAGGTTCTTAGAGAGCATACTACATCTGAACTCACCTAAACTAGCCTCCCCCTCCCTTGTTGCTAAGGGACATGCAATTCAATACAACCTCTGGGGGAGGTGCTGATCAGAATGTTATGTCCCTTTGCAGCTGTCTACCCAAGGGCTGAGAACTAGGGTCATCTGGTAGAGACCCAGGAGGTCTCTAAACAGGTGTACGTTTGCCTGCATAGCCAATGGGGTAATTTTCAAAGAGCCATCTTAGCACATAAAACTGGGTTTTATGGGCTGGATTTTAAGAATTATACGGGGGCATAGATTTGTGCATGCAACCCGGCGTGCACAAATCTATGCCCGATTTTATAACATGCGTGCACAGCCTTCTTCCATTCTCTCCGAGGCCGCTCTGAAATCAGAGCGGCCTCAGAGGTAACTTTCCTTCTGCCCCCCCCCCCCCCCCACCTTCCCCTCCCTTCCCCTACCTAACCTGCCCCTAGACCTACCTAAACCCCCCCCCTTACCTTTAATTTATAAGTTGTGCCTGCCTCTGGGCAGGTGTAGGTTGCGCGTGCTGGCCAATGGCTGGCCCAAGATCCCGGGCACAGCGACAAATGGCCGCTGTGCCTGGAGGCTCCAGCCCCGCCCAGCCTCACCCTTGGACCGCCCCACCCCCGCCCTGCCCCCTTTTTCAAGCCCCGAGATATACGCGTGTCCCGGGGCTTGCGTGCATGGATGAACCTATGCAACATAGGCTTGGTGCGCGCAGGAGCAGGTTTTCAGGGTTACACGCATAATATACGTGCGTAACCCTTTGAAAATCCGCCCCTATGTGTTTATGTGTCTTTGAAAATTACCCCTATATTGTAAAAGTTTTTTTGGGTTTTTTTTTTTTTTTTTAATAAATGCTATGGCTTCTGTTCCCTGGAAGATCATCTAGGAGGAATAATGGGTAACTTAATGGAATGTTAGATCCAATGAGCCCGATATTGAAATCTACTTAGCTAGAATAGTAGTGACTCATCTGGCTAAATGGCAGCCACTGAATATCCAGCTATGTTCAATGGTCGCCACTTATTTGGATAAGCCGCTTGTCCAGTTAGGTAGACAGCTGGAAAAATGAGGGGCCAGCAAGGGGTGTAATGGGGAGGTGCTACTTAGCCAGATAATTTGGTTGGATAAGTTAGACATGCCATAGAACAGCATTTTGTACATGAATATTCACTTATTCAGTAGTATAGCAGTGCTGCTGATTATTCCATGTAAGTTATCCAGATAAGTCTTATCCAGCTAACTTAAATACCCAGATAAGTCTGAATAATTAACTCATTAATTTTGACAGCAATTAATTTGACCAGCTAGAATCTTTGAATGCACATACAGTCCCAATAGATATGGTCAGACAGATGATGAAATGCTAAGAGAAATCAGGGAAGCTAACCAATTTGGCAGTGCAGTAAGAATGGGAGATTTCAATTACCCCAATACTGACTGGGTAAATCTAACATCAGGACATGCTAGAGACATAAAGTTCCTGGATGTAATAAATGACTGCTTCATGGAGCAATAGGTTCAGGTACCAATGAGAGAGGGAGCTATTTTAGATTTAATTCTTAGTGGAATGCAGGATTTGGTGACAGAGGTAACAGTGGTGGGGCTACTTCGCAAAAGTGATCATAACATGATCAAATTTAAACTAACAACTGGAAGGGGGACAATAAGTAAATCTGCAGCTCTAACACTAAATTTTCAAAAGGGAAACATTGATAAAATGTGGAAAATAGAAAAAAACTGAAAGGTGCAGCTGCAAAGGTTAAAAGTGTTCAACAGGCATGGACATTGTATAAAAATACAATCCTAGATGTGTAGTACATATGTATTCCACGTATTAAGAAAGGTGGAAGGAAGGCAAAACGATTACCAGCAAGATTAAAAGCTGAGGTAAAAAAGGCTATTTTAGCCAAAAAAAATCCTTCAAAAATTGGTAGAAGGATACATCTGAAGAAAACAGGAAAAAGTATAAGCATTGTCAAGTTAAATGTAAACATTGATAAGACAGGCGAAGAGAGAATTTGAAATGAAGTTGGCCATAGAGGCAAAAACTCATAATAAAAACTTTTTTAAATATATCCGAAGCAAGAAACCTATGAGGAGTCAGATGGACCACTAGATGACCGAGGGGTTAAAGGGGTTCTTAGGGAAGATAAAGCCATTGCAGAAAGACTAAATTAATTTTTGCTTCTGTGTTTACTAATGAAGATGTTGGGGAGATACCAGTTCCGGAAATGATTTTCAAGGGTGATGATTCAGATGAACTGATCCAAATCACTGTGAACCTGAAAGATGTAGTAGGCCAGACTGACAAACAAACTAAAGAGTAACAGATCCCCTGCACCAGATGGTATGCATTCTAGGGTTCAGAAGGTACTCATAAATGAAATTTCAGATCTATTAATTAAAATTTGTAACCTATCATTAAAATCATCCATTGTACCTGAAGACTGGAGTGTGGCCATTGTAACACCAATATTTAAAAAGGGATCCAGGGGCGATCTGGGAAACTATAGACTAGTGAGCCTGACTTCAGTGCCTGGAACAATAGTGGAAACTATTCTAATGATCAAAATCACAGGGCATATAGAAAGACATGGTTTAACGGAATACAGTCAATATGGATTTACCCAAGGGAAGTCTTGCCTCACAAATCTGTTTCTTTTTTTTTAAGCAGTTAATAGACATGTGGATACAGGTGAACCGGTAGATGTAGTGTATCTGGATTTTCAGAAGGCATTTGACAAAGTCCCTCATGAAAGCCTTCTAAGAAAACTAAAATGTTATGGGATGGGAGGCGATGTCCTTTTGTGGATTATGAACAGATTAAAAGACAAGAAACAGAGAGTAGGATCAAATGGTCAATTTTCTCAGTGGAAAAGGGTAAACAGTGGAGGGCCTCAGTGATCTGTACTTAGACTGGTGTTTTCAATATATTTATAAAAGATCTGGAAAGGAATACAATGAGTGAGGTAATCAAATTTGCAGATGATACAAAATTATTCATAGTAGTTAAATCAGAAGCAGATTGTGATACATTGCAGGAGGACCTTGCGAATCTAGAAGATTGGGCATCAAATGCTAGATGAAATTTAATGTTGACAAGTGCAAGGTGTTGCATATAAGGAAAAATAACCCTTCCTGTGGATACTAGGGATGTGCATTCGTTCAGGACAAATTAGGCAATTTCATTGAAATTTCCTAATTTGTCCTGGTTCGGGGACCCCAAATCCCGAATGAATTTTTCCCGAAATTTTGGGAAAATTCATTTATAGGTTAGCACACACAGGAGTTAGTACATGCTAACGTTAAAATGTTAACATGTACTTATGGGCGTTAGTGCGCACTAACCTGAAATCCGGGTCCCCCCAAATTTCAAAGGCCCGAACTGCAGGAAATACAATATTTCCCATGGTGGGCCGAAAATGAAGCCCTAACCAAAAGCTTCAGGCTTTGCACATCCCTAGTAGTTACACAATGTTAGGTTCCATATTAGGAACCACTACCCAGGAAAAAGATCTAGGCATCATAGTGGATAATACTTTGAAATTGTCGATTCAATGTGATCCAACAGTCAAAAAAGCAAACAGAATGTTGAGAATTATTAAGAAGGGAATGGTTAACAAAACAGAAAATGTCATAATGCCTCTGTATCATTCCATGGTGAGACCACATCTTGAATACTGTGTACAATTCTAGTCACCGCATCTCAAAAAAGATATAGTTGCAATGAAGAAGGTACAGAGAAGGGTGAACAAAATGATATAGGAGATGAAATAGCTCCTCTATGAGGAAAGGCTGAAGAGGTTAGGGCTATTCAGCTTGGAGAAGATATGGCTGAGTGGGGATATGATGGATGTCTTTAAAATAATGAGAGTTCTTGAATGAGTAGATGTGAATCAGTTATTTACACTTTCGGATAATAGAAGAACTAGGGAGCACTCACTGAAGTTAGCAAGTAGCACATTTAAGACTAATCGGAGAAAATTCTTTTTCACTCAAAGCACAATTAAGCTCTGGAATTTGTTGCCAGAGGATGTGGTTAGTGTAGTTAGTATAGCTGGGTTTAAAAAAGGTTTGGATAAGTTATTGGAGGAGAAGTCCATTAACTGCTATTTCACAAGTTGACCTTGGGAATGGCCTCTGCAATTACTGGCATCAGTAGCATGGGATCTTCTTAGTGTCTGGGTACTTGCCAGGTTCTTGTAGCCTGGTTTGGCCTCTGTTGAAAACAGGATGCTGGGCTTGATGGAATCTTGGTCTGACCCAGCATGGCAATTTCTTATGTTCTTATGTTTGAATGTGACTTAACTTGCACCCGCAGTTGCATGTACCCATGGAGATGAGCCTGATTTTACTTGTTTGAACAGGAGTGAGGTATGTCTGTAACATGATCTTATTTAGTGCTCCATGCAAATAGAAGTCTTACTGACCTTTTTTTATGTCAGCAGCCATTGTGTTTTAGAGAAAAGAATGCCAATATCAGTTTCCAATTTGAGGCATTCTTGAAAGCCAGTGACCTATGCAACAATTATGTTAAAGTTTCCCTATCTTTGCAAATTATCTGAGACCAGATAAGGCACTGGTGATTTCTTTCTTGATTGAATTGAAAAAGATTCAGTTAGTATATGAGGAAACACTGGTACTATACAATTTTATAAGAGCTCATGCAATTCTAAAGATTACATCAGCTTGCCATTTTAAAATACATCAGCAATATAAGTTAAAACCCATTATGCTGGCTAATAGCTAGGCAAATGTAAAGGGATCTCCCAGGGAGGAGCAAACAGATGGTTGCAGCATCTGGGGGCAGAGAGATAGCACTGGATTTAATGCAATCTTATCTACTTTAATAAAGCATTTATATTCGGCATTTTCCAGATCACAATCAACCCTCTCAAAGCAGATTGCAAAAGGTGATGATCAAAATATGAACCAATAAATCAAACATACAAGGGTACAGATCAGGATAAATTGCAATAAGACTAACAACTAAATAAGTTAAAATACAAAATAGCATATAGGCCATTCTAAAATACTGTAACAAAAAAAGGCAATAAATAAATTGGAAAGAAAGCTGATATATATATATATTGAACCACAGATAATAAAATCTTATTGAGACATTAAAAGAAAAAAAACATATATGCTAAACTAAATAAAGATGTATTAATCAGAAAATCCAATCATTTCAGACAAAAAGAATAGCTAATAAATAGCAAATGAGATAGAATTTGCTTCTTTTGCTCAAAAATCCAACTTTTCACTGTTTTCCTAGGCATAAATGAACAGAGAAGGAGTCCTATATGTAAGAAAAGCCCTGTTCCTTACTAGATATTTTTGCCCTTTTCCATTTGCTGGGAGAGTTTTGTATTTTTGGATCCTTTCCAGTTGGTTTGCCATTCCACCTTATTTTGGGATTAGCTGAGCTCCTCTTTATAATCTGGGGAGAGCACAGGGAAGAAGTGGTTAAATGTAGTTTTTGGATTGATGTGGAAGATTCTGTTCTTGTGAATCTCAGTAGGCCCTCTGTCTACACTATGAGGATTAAACAAGGAGAGGAGTGGATTTTGATTTTCTAGAGAACCGGTTTGTTTTTTTGACCTGTTCTCATTTTAGGAAGCATCCGCCCTTACATGAGGGAAAAGGATTGGGTACTGTTTGCCCTGCTGCTGGTCAACGTGGGATCCACAGTTGCCCAGGATGCTAATTTGCCCTGCACCCAGAAAAGTGGGGAATGTAATGACCTAGATAGAGTTTTTTGCAAGCTTTGTGTCATCTTGTTTGAAGGAGAGAGTATTTTTTCACCACCATCTTTCTGCCTAATTTTTGAGAAGAGTTTTTTTTCTTTCGCCATCACTGAAAAGAGCTTTGGAGATTTGGACACTGATTTAGAGGTTGAGCCTGGAGGGGGAAACTTTGGTACATGGAGCTACCATCCTGGTGTTTTTATCTATTTGAGGATTTTACCTTTTTGCCTGGAATCCATTTTTATAAGTTACAGTAAACTATTTTTTTGTTGAATACCACTCCAAGTCTCTGCCTATTATTTTTCCACCCCTGGAACCAGCCTGAACTGAAAAGATCTGCCTCATGAGTACAAATTGGAGTGAAATGAGAAGCTATATAAGATACCTACCCCCAGAAGCTTAGGGCCTCAGAAGCTTGTCCTCCTCCCCATCAGATGAACCACGATCCCCTTGGGGCTTACTGCAGTATTGAATACAGTGCAAGCAAAAGAGAAATGTAATCCAGGAGGCAATTGTCTTAGGGACTTCTGCTGTGAGCCCTGTATTAGGAACCTGTAAAACAAGATGGGGTTATACATACAACAGGAATTTTCCCTGGTAAATGATCTCTTGCTTGTTCTCACCAACCATCTTTGTTTCATAGAAAACTCTTTTAGGTAGGCTTCAAGACAACATCTAACAGTTCAAAATGAAGAAATCCAATAATCTCAAATAACTTGGGCCATTTGTTCATAGGCCTCTAACTGCTAACATGGTACCTTAAATAAAATCCTACATCTAATCATCAACAAAAATCACCATCATGAGGTCTTAATCTCCATCCTCACCATTCCGAATCTATTTGATAGAAAAGAAACAGACTATTGAAACCCTGCATGCTTTATCAATGCTTCCCTAAGTCTGGACAATAAAATATGATTAACCAAGTCAAAAGCATCAAGTCAAGTAAAATCAGAAAACTGTAACCTCCCTTATCCATTAAGGATAAGCATTTGGATGATCTGAATGTGAAAGTTCACCAAAATTGTTGCATCTATAGACCCTTGGGCCAAAGCTTGATTGGCTCTATTGGCAGAGAGGAGCCCTGCAGGTTCCCACCATTGGTATGTGGTCTCGGGTGAAGCAGAGACTCATCAGAACTTTCACCTATACCAACTAGGGATGTGCATTTGTTTTAGACGAAATAGGAAATATAGAAGATATTTCCTATTTCGTCATGGTTCTGGGGGGCCCAAAAATGATAGGAAAACCCCACTAAATTTCATGTGGTTTTCTTATCGTTTTTGGAGAAAGGGCACACAGAAAAAAAAACCCCCAAACTCACCCTAACCCTTCAGATCTAATTATTTAGAATCCCCCACCCTCCCAACCCCCCCAAAACTTGCCTAAAGTCCCTGGTAGTCCAGCGGGGGTCCCAGCAGCAATCTCCCACTCTCTGGCCATCAGCTGCAAGAAAACAAAATGGCACTGGTGGCCCTTTGCCCTTACCATGTAACAGGGGCTATCGGTGCCATTGGCCGGCCCCTGTTACATGGTAGGAGCAATGGAAGGGGAGCTCACCTTGCTCAAAAATACATTTTTCCAGTTTGGCATAGAGATTATTGTCTCGCAGGCATTACAGGATGATGCAGGCATCTCTTCAGTGGGCACTCAGGGTTTGAGAAAACATCAATATGTCATCCAAATATACAACCACACAGCTGTACAGTAGATTGTGAGAGATCTTGTTAGCATTTTCTGGAAATCTTCCAGGGCATTGCAAAGCCCAAAGGGCATGACCAAATACTTGTAATGTCCATCTTGAGTGTTAAATGCCATTTTTCTGTTCATCACTGGACGATGCAGATGAAGTTGCATGCACCCCTGAATACAACTTTGTGAATATCTTGGTGTCTTGTAGATGGTTGAAGAGTTCTATTATGAGAGGTAATGGACAGGGGTCCTTCTTAGTGATGGTGTTCAGGCCACAGTAGTCTATGCATGGGCTGAGTGCTCCATCTTTCTTTGCAATGAAGAAAAACCCAACCCCTGCTGGAGAAGAGAAAGGATGATTAAATTCCTGTTCTAGATGCTCATGGACATAGCCTGGGACTCACAGAAAGACAGGGGTTAAACTCGTCCTGGCATAAGTCCAATGCTGCAGTCCTATGTGCAATGAAGAGGTAAAATTGCAGTGCTTTTTTTTTTTAGAAGACATCCTTATAATCCATATACTGACAGTAGGGATGCCATGGACAGTGAACGAGGAGGTTCTTTTGGCACCAAGCAGGACTCTATGCATCCGTGGCCCCATCAGAAAAGATGTAAGGCAGATCAGTCGAAGTTGGTTGATACTGTTGGAGCCAAGGCAAGCCCAGGGTGATAGAATGGAAAACTCAGGAGATCATGAGCTGTGGATTTTATCCACATGCAGGGGGCCAGTTCATAAGACCACAGGTACTTTGGCCCTGGTGATCTGGCCTGGCATTGGGTCTCAGTAGACTGAAGAGAGGACCAAAAGAGAAGTCATTGGGGCTATGGAAATCTGGAGTTGGTCAACTAGTTCCTTTAAGATGACTGCATCAGAGCCTTTGCAGCCAGAATCCAAAAAAGTCTGAGTGGAGGAGAGTGGAGTCCAATTCCAATATGACTAGTAGTATTAAATTGGGGAGCTGGAACAGAAAGGCCTAGGGTCATCCTGCAGGACCCTAGGCATTGAGGTTTCCCGACCTCTATGGTCATGGGCCAAGAGATGGCTTTGGGCAGTACAGTACAGACAGAGGCCCTGCTGTCCGCATCAGAGCCTCTCTTCTTGGTCCATGCAGCACATCTCAACTGCATTGGCTCTTATGGAAGTGAAGAGGTCAAGGGTGTGGCAGCTGGAGGTAAGAGTGGATGTTGGAAGCCAGGAACCTTCAAGACATTCCTTCAGACAGGCCAGGTCTCTCAAGCCCTTTGCTGCAAGTGGTGATCTATTTTGCCAGTCAAGGTGATGAGGGTCTCTAACGAGTTGGGAAGATCTCAAGCGGTGAGCTCATCTTTAATCCTCCTGGAGAGCCCATCCAAGAATATGGTGAACTAGGCTGTTCTTACACCAGTTCAGCTTGGATTCCAGTTTACGAAACTCCAGGACATATTCAGCTAGAGTAGAGGTGCCTTGGGGGAGGAGGAGCAGATTGGAAGCCATTGCTGCTGCACGACCTGGTTCTTCAAATACAGTGCAGTTCTGCTCCATGAACTGTTGTAAGTCTGGCAAAAGGTAGTCCCTTTGCTCCTAGAAGGGATACATCCATGCCAAGGCTGTTCTATCAAGCAGGAAGAGGATATACTTGGTTTTAGTCTGATTGCTAGAAAATAATGGAACCTGTAATTGGAAGTGTATACAATACTGATTCAGGTATCCCTGACATTGTTTGAGGTCCCCAGCATACTGGGGTGGAGCTGGCAGCTGAGGAATTGGCCGACTAGATGCTGTAGGAGGCAGTAGTACTGGTATGGGTCAAGAGGCACCAAGTTGCAGTCAATGCACCCAGGTGAGTAAAGTGCAGCCAAGTGTTCCAGAGCCTCTTCTTGGTCTTTTGGCCTGTGGGCTATGCCAAGGATGTCCTGGAGCAATCCGTTAACTCATGGCTTCAACTACCTGTTGTATCTGTGGACCCTTGGGCTGAGGCAAGATTGGCAGTACCTGCAGGAAGGAGCCCTGTAGGTACCCACCATCGGCAGACAGAACCAAGCAAAGCAGAAATCTATCAGGACCTTCACCTATACCAGTCTTAAGTCCCCTCAGGTGCCGGGCCTGGCAGGACTTGTGGGGTCTCTGTTGATGGCAGGAAAGGTCTGTAATAGGCTGGATCAAAGGCTAATGGCAATCAGAGGTGTCTGGGGTCCATGCAGTGATTGGAGGTAGGCAGCAGTCAAATGTAGTGGAAGTCCAGGCAATGGTCAGAGGCAGGCAGCAGTCAAAGGTAGCAGAGGTCCAGAGCTGAGGTCAAACCAAGTATCCATCTGAGAGAAGACAGGATGCACAGATAAGCAGGGCGGGCAGGCAAGAAAAACTTGGCAATGTGGAAGAAGACAAACTGAAAAATTAACGAAAAATCTTAACAAATGACAAATTTCAATAATTTTAATCCATAAGGTAATATAACATGTACCAATCACATCAACATATACAAAATATCAAATGACATAAACCCTCCATTGGATAAATCCCATCCAATTCCTTGTATCCTAAAACTCACACTTTTACCATCATATATTTCATGTACACCATCTCACTCATACCAGCCCACCCCACCCCCACCCCTATATAAAATAATAAATATATATATATATATAACAGAGAAATACAGAAGAGAAGAGCATGGATAGTGAAATGTTAGACTTCAGTCCTTAAATATTCCAAAAAAGGCCAGATAGTCTCTTCAAAGAGTGATCTCACTTCAACTATAACTCGCCGATCTTCAAAGCTTCTTCCTTTATTCTTCCCATACTATATATTCCATCTTCTCTAACATTCCCAACAAAGAATTCTCCATTTCACTCTCACATTTCAGGGCTTCCTCAGCGGAAATTTAAAACATGTCCAAACCCTTGAACGAAACAATGTATCATCAATAAATAAATTGTAAACCTTGACCCATCAATAATGTCTCAAAAAATCAAACCTCTTCCATAAATGACCACGTGCTCCACCAGTTCTAGCAACCCTGTGATATTGTAACTTTATTGTTTCTTATGCACTGGTTATTTGTACAAAGTAACTGCACCCCTTGTTATCTGTAAACCGGCATGATATGATTGTATCATGAATGCCGGTATAAAAAAGCTCTAAATAAATAAATAAAATAAATAAATAAATGATGAAAACTATCTCAATATAAACAGTTTAATATGTTGTATTTGTTCTAAATTATGTTATCATGTGCTGTCTTTATTCCACATAATATTATAAATCCATAGCTGCTAATATGCCACTTCACTTTCCAGTGGGGAATGTCACTCTACAAAAAGTAAATAAATCTACCCATAAAAAAAATTGTACCCAAAAAAAATGAAACAAAAATATACTAAAAACTCCATGAAATAACCAAAACATGTGCAAGAACAGAGTAGTTAACTTCCAGATGACAAAACGCCGATATGTATGATGGTAACAATGTAAAATTTTCAGATACAAGGAATTGGCTGGGATTTATCCAGCGGAGGGTTTATGTCATTTGATATTTTGTATATGTTGCTGTGATTGGCACATGTTTATATTACATGATGAATTAAAATTACTAAAATGTGTCTTTAAAAATTTTAAGAATTTCTGAACATTTTTTTGTTGTGTTTTTTTAATTTTCTCTCATGTTTTTTGTAAATGGTATTTATTGGAAGAATAACTTAATATTATCCTTTAATTGTATGTGTACCTGGTAAGAAGACAAACTGAACCAGAACTGCAGACAGGGTAGATTGGAACAGAAGAAAAGCTGGACAAGGCTGGGATGATGACAAAAAGGACAAGAACTGAAGACAAGCTGGAGTGGAATGAGAACAAGATGCTGGGAAGCAGCACAGCCTACGAAACATAGTTGGACCTGTTGCTGAGGAACTGAAGGAGAGCCAGCGGGGCCTTATATGGGTCTGTAAATGTGATGTCATCATCATGCACCATCAGGAGTTTCCTACTGTGGGCCCTTTAAATAGTATGATGTCAGGCTTGTGTGCAAGGCGCAGGGCGAAAATCGGCTCGACATGTCATTAAAACAAAAGTAAATAAAGTGTAATAAAAGTAAACTTACTGCATGTGAATTTTCTTTGAACAGTCCTCTCTCCCCTCCTCCCGAGGCGTGCACTGCGGCTTCCCTGCCTGTCGGCGAAAGCGGCGGGCAAAAGCGTACAGGCAAAAGTGAATGAATTCACGCCCGTACGTGGTGGGAGCCGGCGGGCGTGCATTCATTCACTCACCTTCGCCGGCAGGTGCACATTCATCCAGGCGGAGGGAGCCGGCGGGCGTGCATTCATCCAGCGGAGGGAGCCGGCGGGTATGCATTCATCCAGGCGGAGGGAGCCGGCAGGCGTGCATTCATCCAGGCGGAGGGAGCCAGCAGCGAAAGCGGCTTCCAGCAGCCCCTGCCGGCGGTGAATGAATGCACGCCTGTGTACACCTGTGCGTGAAATTTGGGAGATCAAGGCGTGACGTCACGACATTTGACGTCACAGCGTGTGACGTCGGCGTTCGCTAATGCACTGCCTTGAGCGCCCAAATTGCACACACAGGCGTGCATTCATTCACCTTTGCCGGCGGGGGCAGGGGAGCCAAAGCGGCTTCCAGCAGCCCCCGCCTGTGAAGGTGAATGAATGCAATTTGGGCGCTCAAGGCAGTGCATTAGCGAAAGCCGACGTCACACGCCGTGACGCCAAATGTCGTGACGTCACACCTTGAGCGACCAAATTGCACGCACAGGTGCACATTCATTCACCTTCCCCGGTGGGGAGCTGCTGGAAGCCGCTTTCGCGCCGGCTCCCCCCGGGAGGCAGGGGAGCCGCAGTACGCGCCTTGGGAGGAGGAGAGAGAGAGAGGACTGTTCAAAGAAAATTCACATGCAGTAAGTTTACTTTTATTACTTTTATTACACTTTATTCACTTTTGTTTTAATTTTCGCCCTGCCTTGCTTCGGGAGGGGGGAAGAGGACTCGCAATCTCCCCTGGTACCTGTCAATTCAAACGTCATTTGAAATGACGTTTGAAATGACAGGTACCAGCGCACCCAGGATACTGTATAGGCGCTGTATAGCGCTCTATACAGTAAAATTGATTGCGCAGGCCTAACGCTTCACGGACACTTCTCAGACGCGGCTTGCATTTGCATGCTATTTCAATACAGTATTGAGCGGTAGGTGATCCAAACTGTGCGTGCGGCAAACGCAGGTGTGCCCAGCCGTAACACACCTCTTCCTATCACTCCTTACTGTATCGGCCTGATGGTTAGGCTGTGATTACTTAACCCTTGAAACTCAGAGATTGGCAGAGACATCATTGAATAAACCATTCAGATAATAGAAGTAGTCATAAAGAAGAATTTTAATTATTTTTTTTTCTAAATGTTGAAATTTAGATTTATTTTAGTAGAATCCTCATGATAACATTCATATGAAATATAATGCAAAGGTTTTTGCAATGTGGAAGTTTTATTTTTTGCATTTGTACCTGTAGTGTTTACCAACCCAGTTTCCAGTATAATCTAATAGATTTCATTCATATAAGTAACTCAAGTGTGAAACTATGAAAAAGTATGAATACTGCACAAGTTAAAGTATGATTTATTAGTGCATTGAGTGTAGATGCTTTGAGGCAATTTTGAAAAGCCAATTATATTGCCCTATAAACAGTATAAAATTAATCTCTCTTGAAATGAAGTTAAGAGAAGATATTAACTTTAATTAACCAATGTAATGACTCACAATATAGACATAAAAGTACAGAAGACATTTCATAGTAGTTCTTCCAGAAAATGTGATCTTTACCACTGTAGTTAGAAATATTAAAAGTTTTTATTCTGAAAAATGTGTGATTTACCTAAATGGATGATTATTTGAAAATACAGGGTTTATGATATTCTCTGTCATGCTGCAAAAAATATATCACAGCTAGCATGGATATTTTTTGCCGTTCTATAGAGATTTAACCCTATGCATAATGTTTTGTTTCAGCTACACACCAAAGTGCTATAGTTTCTTTTTCCAATCAAGAATCTCTGCATTTGTATTTGCAACTGTCAAGTTCCAAAGCAAGTATGCGGTCCCTGAGTTAAAAGAGAACTGCCCACCCCCAGTTGAATTATGAGGAGACCATGTAAACATTTGCTTATTGCCCCAGTTTTACAAAAATAGCCAATGCCCATTCACAACGGGCAACTCTGCTTCATAGTTAGCTTCCTAGTATTAGAAAAGAAATCCCAAGAGGCACTGAGTGAGTGCTATAAATAAAAATCATCATGCAAAAAATAAAAAAGAACTGGCAAGTGCTCCCCCAGGACAACTTCCCCTTATATTATAAAAGGAAGAAAAGACCTAACAAAAGAAATAGATCTTTTATGGCCAAAATCTATTATTAATTGTAGGTTTTGAAAACATTGGTCTCAATAAACATGTAACTTGCACTTAGTTGTAGTATGCATACCAGGGGAAAAAACATATACACAGTGAGTCAAAATCATATTTTTTCCATTGCCTTTGAAATGCAATAAGATAATACTTGCAGTTGCCTTTCCTATTCTGCTTAAATATGAATTATTTTTAAGTTTTTTAAGTCTTTGCTAAGTAAGAACATGTCAATCAACCAATGAAAAATCAGCAAAACCCCCCCAAAAAAAACCTAAATGAAATAATTAGCAGATAAATATCCAACTAGATATTTTAAATGCAAAATGCAAGTGTTAACATGTGTAGCAGACACTGCAGTCATGCTACCATTAAATCCTGGGTTCTTCTATGTCAGCTAGATCAGTTCAGGATAGTTGATGAGGGAGGTTACCACTCAAATACAACCCTTCCCTTTGAGGGGTCTGGAATGGCCTTCCCCTTAGTATGGGTATATAGCAGCTCCCTATATAGAGCTCGGGAGGCAATCTTTTTAGGTTTGCTTAGAGTTAGGAGGTTGAAAGGAGTTTCTATTTTTTTCATGCCCAATCAGAGAAGCCAGACAAACCCTGCATGGTGGTCCTGACCAGAGTCGGGAGGGGTTTTCCTATTCCAGTCCACTCACTGGCTGGTTAGGATTTTCTCTCTGGGTATATGTTTTGGGTTTAAGTACATGTGCACGCGCAAGTTATAAAATTGGGCGTACTTGTGTGCGCCCTGGGTAGCGTGCGCACATGTACGCCCTCGCACACCTTTTAAAATCTACCCCTATATGTGGGTAATGTTTAAAAATCAGCAGGATTTTTAGGGCTAAAATGTAGGGGCATAAAATGCCAGTTAGGAGCCTTTATGAAAATGTACCTACACTCTTCAATAAAGATACATCTTTCCGTGATTGTTATTCACTGAATTTTGTTCCTGCTTTAAAATTGACTTTTTATGTTTCAAATGCAAGATATTCCTAAAACAGATTCATTGTTAAATTAACTTCCATATCTCCACTTTACAAAGACAGCATTATGAGATGGCATTTGCATACAATATGTCTCTATGAAAATAAAAATGAAACAGCCAGCAATTGTTTTTGTATTGTTTCATGATAACTGGAGTCAATCAGATTATATGTATATATGATTGCTGCTAATAGGTACCTATCGTATCCAGCACATGACCAGCCACACCAAAACTTTATCATTCCAGCAGAGTGTGATCCTGGGCCACATAAGGGCCTATTTAAAAGGTACAGGGTGAGTGGAAGACCTTGTTGGATGCCAGCAATGAGACGGGATTCCAGCATGGGATGGAAGGTGCTGAGGAGGCACTAGGTTTTCAAATATTTACGAGGGAGGAAGAAGGGCTGGAGAAGGTCAATGTATTTTTTTTTTTTTAAATCTAGTGGCATTTGAGTGGGGTCCTGGCTTGATGGGGAATTTATTATTAGTGGTGGTGGGGTGGGAATAAGGCCCAGAGACCTGCAGTGCTGTCTTTTTTTTTTGTTTGTTTTATAGGATCGCCACTCACCGGGATAATTTTTGAAGATATCTGAGTAAATGGCAGGTTATCCAGCCACACAAAGCCAGTTAACTTAAATACCTAACTGGCTATATTCAAACATATCCGGTTAGGTTTTTAAGTTATTCAGCTATATATGGAACAAGTTATCCGGCCTACTGAATATGACCCTCTATATGTCCTGCATTATCTAAGATAATATGAACAACCTGTAAAACAGGTGTTGCAGCAAAGACAAGACTGCAGCAGTTGAGCTGAAAATCCGCCACTGAAGGCATTGAGGGGGAAACTGGGAGGAATGGTCAGGATGCAGTCTCTTCCCACACATGGTTGGACATCCTTTTCCAAACTTTACACTTCTCATCTGAGCCCTCTGAAATGGCCGGCACTGCATGTCATGGATGGAGTAGATAATATGTGTGTGTGTGTTTTTTTTAGGGGGGGGCGGTAGTAACTTCAGGGATGATGGAATGGGGCACATGGTGGTTTTTTTAGTCATCTGTACTTGTTTGGCTAGCATATGGCAATGTTCTTTACTGTGACATATGTTCTAAGGTTTCTCTATGAACAGCTGCTATTTCTGCCTTAAAACTACAGGGTGCTTAGAGAGAAGGGATGGTCAGATAAATGTGTTCTTCTGTTGCGCTCGGGGGTGGACCCCTGTCCTGTGGCAGTACAGGGACTGTCCACAGGGGGCGGAGCATGGAAGGAGATAGAGGCAGTGTAGATCTTCATCACTGGAAGCCCGCGGTCCCCCCGGGACGAGCCCATAGGGACCCGGGCCGCTTGGACTTAGATGGGCCTCACATGGTCTCCTGGAAGACTATAAGTCCAGCGTGCCCACAGACACTAGAGGAGCGCTATCAGGTTCCAGGCTGGAAACAGGTTGAAGGAGAGTGAACCAATATAGAGAATGGGGTAGATTTTAAAAAAGTGCGCCTTCGCGTACTTTTGTTGGCGCATCAGGTGCAAACAAAAGTACGCTGGATTTTAGTAGATACGCGCGTAGCCGCGCGTATCCGCTAAAATCCTGGATCGGCGCACGCAAGGCTGCCGATTTTGTGTAGCCGGCGTGCGCCGAGCCGCACAGCCTACCTCCGTTCTCTTTCGCCCTCCCCTCACCTTCCCCTCCCTTCCTCTACCTAACCCACCCCCCCGGCCCTGTCTAAACCCCCCCTACCTTTGTCAGGGGATTTACACCTCCCAGAGGGAGAAGTAAATCCCCGCACGCCAGGGGGGCCGCTAGCGCGCCGTGATGCGACCTGGGGGCGGTTCTGGAGGGTGCGGCCACGCCCCCGGACCGCCCCGGGCCGAAACCACACCCCCGGGCCCGCCCCCAAAATGCCGCGTCCCGCCCCCAAAACGCCGCGCCGATCGGCCCCGCCCCTGACACGCCCCGACACGCCCCCCTCAAAAAAACCCCGGGACTTACGCGAGTCCCGGGGCTCTGCGCGCGCCGGCAGGCCTATGGAACATAGGCGTACCGGCGCACAAGGCCCCGCTCGCGTAAATCCGGGCGGATTTACGCAAGCAGGGCTTTTAAAATCCGCCCCATAGTGAGGACAAGGCTAGGGACAGAGCCAGAATAAAGCAAGGTTCAGGCGACAAGGTCAAAGTCCAAGAATCAGTCCAAGCAGTGGTCAACAAAGCAAGGGTCAAGATCCAGAGGTCAGGCAAGGTCGAAGAGCAGGCTGAGATCTTGGCCAGGTGGCAGGCAGGTCTGGAATAAGCTGAAGTCTTTGGCAGGCGGCAGGCAGGCAGGCAGGTCAGGAACAAGCTGAGGTCTTTGGCAGGCAGCAGGCAGGCAGGTCAGGAACAAGCTGAGGTCTTTACCAGTAAGCCAGTGGGGTAAGACCAGGGAGACGAACAACGAACACTGGAACAAGCAGGGCAAGGAAGCAAGTACAAGCAGGAACGGAACTGGAACAGAAGGATCCTGGAACAAGACTAGGAACAAGCAGGCAGGAACACAAGCAAGGGCAATCTCAGGAACAAACCGACCTGATTGCCAAGGCGAGGAAGTGAGGCCAGGAACTTCCTTTTAACATGAGTTCAATCAAGGTGCGCCGTGGAACTAGGCCCCGCCCTGAAACCTACATCAGGGCATCTGGTCTGCGCGTGCGTGCGTAGGGGCATGGCTAGCTGCTGAGATGCCGAGGCCCGATGTGAGGCCTGGCATGCGACCGAAGGCCCGGCGACCGCCACCGCGAGACGCCAGGGCCTAGCTGGATTTGCAAGGGCTGCGAGGGAGACAGGACCGGGACCCGCTGTGTGATCCCGAAGGTGAGCGGTCCCGTGCATGGGGCGACCGTGGGTGGGGCGCGTAACATCTTCTGATTCAGGGCTGGCTGTTCCCTTCCTGCCAACCAAGGCATGAATGTAGAAATGGCTGGCTGAGGCACTTTTGATGCAGGTCATTTTACTTCTTGGGAGGCATCAGATTCACATGCTTTTGTTCTGGTTTTCTCTCCTAGAAGTTTCTTCTTTTCTTTTGCCTCCTCTTCTAAGGTCCAAATGCTTTATCAATTCTGCTCTTAGTGGTGACAACCTGTCCCATTTGCCAAGTTTTCTTTTATCTGAGTTTGCAGCAAGGGGAGTGAGACCTTAGGAGAAGAGGACTACACATTTTCAGTTTAGTGTATGTATATACTATTTAGCACACACAGGCACTAAAGGAGCTACAGTTTTATGAGTTAGCATGCAAGCTAATACTATTTATGTGCAATGGAAGCTATGTTTGCACGCACTTAAATTTCAAGCATCACTCTTTAATGGCATTTCAGCATTCACATTACATTTTTAATGATGTGAAAGCTAAAAAAAATGTCTATGCAAGTTTTAGTGCATTAGCCCTTTATTATTCATAAGAAATTTGACAAACTTTGATTCTTAACTTTTTATGTGTTCTTCCATGTTAATAAAAATAATGAATGTTTCACAGAAATCATGAAACAGTGACAAGGTTTTATTGGAAAGGAGAGCATGCTGATTCTTTGTAAACATTTCATAAGGATACTACTCTGCATTTACTCCCTAAAGTGGTACCCGGGATGCAACAGAAAATCTATAAACAATTGAATAAAATATACTGTATTCAAAATTATTTGCTTATAATGCACTGATGTGTTATTATTAAGGCTTTGAAAAATGGTTATCTTCAAGAGACAGTAAAGATCATTCATCTTCCTGTAGAAACCCAATCTATATTCTGTATACCAAAATAGAACTAGTCTGACATGTAATTTTATAAACATTTGCAGTAAAATATTGTTTGAAAACATTGAAGCATAACTAAATAATGGTATTGTTTTAGTTATATAATTGCTAATAGAGAAAGTAAATTGGAAGACATAGTAGTCATGGTGTGTAATTGCAAAATGATCTTTCCATAAATATGCATTTTACTTGTCTAAGTAACACAGCTGTATTGCATCATGTCAGGTATTTAAGAAGCTGCTGTAATACCATGTTCACATTTATTTTCCTGGGAAATTGCACTATAGAGTCACTGGATAGTAACATGGCAAATGTTTGCAAAAATAAGACCCAAATGGTCCATCTAGTCTGCCCAGCAAGCTTTTTTTTCTTTTTATTCTTAGGGTTATTGTTGCTCTCTGAAGGTTACCCTAGACAACATGGATCACTCCTTTCTTGGTCTCCATCATTTACCCACTAGGTATCCTCTGTGCTTATAACATGTCCTTTTGAATTCCATTACTGTCCTTGTTCTCGCTACCTCTGCTGGGAAGGTATTCCATGCATCCATCACCCTTTCCTTGAAGAAATTCTTCCTGATGTTGGTCCTGACTTGAAAACCCATGGAGCTTTATATTATGACCCCTTGTTCTACAGTTTTCTTTCCATCAAAAAAGGTTGATGCCTGTGCATTATTAATAACTTTCAGATATTGTAATAGTGTCATGATCTATGGGTCAGCATGCCAAACCTCCAGTCTCTTGTCAGCAATAGATCCAAGGCACCCTATATCTTCCTCCAGTGCTCTTCCTCAGGCAAAGGGCTAGGAGAAGGTTTCTGTGATTAGACAATGATTTTACCTATTTCCTTATAATAGTGTCACTGTTCCAATATCTAGCAAAGCAACCTCTATCACAGTCTTAATCTAGAAGAATGAAGTTCTTTAGTCTTCCTACTTCCACCACTAAAGCAGTCCCTTTCCTATTAGCCACTCTGTCTTTTCCTCTCTCATACATGATAGAGCTACCCCATTCCTGCCCCAGGGTGCAATGATTATGCATTTCAATCCCTTCACCCAGACTGTTGAGCTGGCTTAAGCAGACACCATTCCAAGCCACCCTGGTAGTTCCTAATCTTTAACCGTAATCTAACACCAGTTTCTGGTATAATAGAGCCACACTTTCTTTCAGGAATACATAGACCCTCTGCCACTGCTTCCTCCACAGTGTGTGGCCTATTCGAGCTCTATGGACCTGGTTCTGAAAGGACCAGGCCCTACTGCCACCTTCCACCATAGCCTGCAACTGAGGTTTAGAGTTTTTCCTCTCTGGCTGCATCTGCATGCACCCATGGCAGTGTTCCTTCAAAGCTCTTAACCTGCATTCTCCTTGGAGAATGCTCTTCCTGAGAAGTTTTTACACTACTTGTCTCCTAGGTCCATTGGCTCATGTTCTTCCTTGGAGCTGTTGGTCACCTCCATCTCCACCTCCATCTCTTCTGTCTCTTCTGCTAGTTCTAATAAAACACCTTCCTTTTCCTGTCCTGACCCTCCTTCTGAAAATTTTTCAACCTAGGCACAAACCTCCAGAGCTCTCTCTTTCCCTTGTTAACATAAGGCCCGTGAGGTTCCTCCTTTTACAGAGCCCCTGTATCTTATAGGAAATCAAGTCTCCCTCCTGTTCTGACTCCCTTTCTTTTCTGGCCCTAATTCACAGGTTTTCCTTACAGCCTGCCTCCTTTGACTGGTCAAGGTTATATAATATAAGAACATAAGAAAATGCCATACTGGGTCAGATCAAGGGTCCATCAAGCCCAGCATCCTGTTTACAACAGTGGCCAATCCAGGCCATAAGAACCTGGCAAGTACCCAAAAACTAAGTCTATTCCATATTACAGTTGCTAGCAATAGCGGTGGTTATTATCTAAGTCAACTTAATTAATAGCAGGTAATAGACTTCTCCATCACTGTATTTAAATGTCTATACATATCAACTCTGTTTCTCCTCTCCTCCAGTGTCTACGTAATTAGATCCTTCAGTCTCATCTCATAACTCTTTTGGTGCAGGGCCCACAGCATTTTGGTTGCCTTTCTCTGGAACATCATTTCTCTAGGCTAAGATTGCCTTTTCACATTGCTTTGCTGCCTTCAGGTCATTGGACCCTATCAACCCGAAGCATCTTTGCCGGTCTGTTCACATCTGCCTCTCATCATGTGCAGCTCCTTTGGATTTTATGATGGGGGGGGGGGGGGGCAAAAGTCAGATGTGCATGCACTGGGAGATAAACCTTAGGGTGATAGTGTCTGACAATTTGAAGGCAGTGAGGCAATGTGACAAGGAATTGGCTAAGGCCAAAGAGATGCTGAGCTGCATAGAGAGAGGCATAGCCAGCAGGAAACAGGATGTGATAATGCCCCTGTACAAGTCATTGGTGAGGTCTCATCTGGAGTACTGTGTTCAGATATTGCATTGGTATAGTTTTCCACTGAAACAAGTTTGTAGTATTTCAAGAGAGAAGCTATTACATTTGAAACTTTAGATGAAAATGAGAAATTTAAAGAAGTTAGCAAAACATTTTTGCTTTGGGAATTTTTACAATATAGTATATAATGCAGTAATAGAAAACTGGTTTCAAAACCTTTTAACAAAGTCTTGCTGGTATGATCTTTTTTAAAAGGTTATAAAAAAAACTGTTGGAAATTGCTGGGGGGAGGGGGTTTCATAGGGATGTCTGATGAAAGTTTTGTAATTACAATCCACATGGAAACTGGCTTTTCATTTTCCAGAGTGTAATGAGAGAAAGACATTAATGTTTTTTCTTAACTGCATATACACTTCAAAGATTAGCCTCTTCTTTAACTAATGATGAAGTCCTCCACGTTATTAAATGAATACTGAACGAGGCACAAAATGGTTCAACGCACTCTTCAGAAGCAATTTTGCATTCATTCTATAATGCATAGAGAACTCATGATTAGTTAAAATAGAAATTTGGGAAGGTATTATACTCAAATCATATGGATTTCAGGCTGGCTTGCTGAGAATCTAAACAAAATCCATTGAGAGCCTTTATAGTTATAAGGAAATCAGCTAACCTGCATAAATCCATGGTGGATTTTGGATGGATCTGCATTTAGATTCATTGCAAATTTTGCAGGTTAAAATTAATGTAATAAAAAAAATATATACATTTTTTTAAAACTAATTGATGAGCATGGGTTCAATGAAATTGCTAGCAAATCTCTTTATCATAAGTTTGCACATCCCCACTAAAGAACAACCTAATCTTTGATGTATTTATAAAGATATTAAGTTCTAGAAAGAAAACTTGCATTTATCCCTTCCTCTCTATTGAGGGGCTTAGCCTTTTTTTTTTATGTCTGCACATCTTTAACATTTATTCCATGTCATTTGCAATAAAGTACATTCTACTTACAATCATAGAAATACATGGCACAGAGTCAAGGCTTAGTTTGACTTGAGAGTTTTATGAAAGTGTTGTCAGAAGAATGATTTCATAAAGCTGAAAACAATGTGGGTCATGCATATTGTAATGAAGTAGATAATGCATTATGTAATTCTGAGTGAGGGTCATTTTAATAACCGGGGCAACTTGGACCAGTGCCTCTGCTGCTCCTCAACAGGCCTCCCCCCTGCTCCTAAACCAGAACCTGAATCTATAGATATAGAGACTTCAGAGACATTGGCTTTGCTTTGGTCAAGTGTGGCTGCAGCTTTATTAACATAATAGCAATGATGTGGTTCAATGAAATAAGAATGCTTAAAGCCAAAAGCTGTAGAAAAAACAAACTTCTTTTATTAAAATGCTACAAAATAATATAATAACATAAGGCATACCATATTTTCTGGTCTAGAAGTCAGACCAGTGATTAAGTCACACTCTGCTATAAATAGGAATGCTGCAGAAAAAGTTAGCAGTTAGATCACAGTGGTATATAAGTCACACCTCTTTGTCATGTGTATGATTGAGAAACAGCAGTTGGAAGAGCATGTGGAATAGGCAGGTAGTGAATGTGCCAGTGACATAGTGCTACTAATTCGCCCACCCTCAGAGCTGAGAAGAAAGCAAGTCTGAATGCTGCAAGAAAAATCAGGACCTCATAAGGGGAAAAAGTTACTCTTGGTAGAGTCTGCCACAAAAGTGATAATTGGCTGTGGGTGACCGGACGTTGGCCATCTAGCCTAGGAGCCTCACCCACTTCACTGAGAAGTATGATCTGGGAATGGGCCACCTTCATTAGTTTACAGAAGAAAGCCAGCCTCGCCAATTGAGATCTATTGGTTCGTGAGATACACTAGCATTCTTAACCTCAAGGATATATTCCACCACCAAGTGTTTTAGAATGGCCCCAACATTCCATCTTCTGCCACTCAAGGGAAGTAATAGCATCAAATCCTCTTATATAACCTTTCCACATTCCTGGAGTCATAGACCATTGCAGGAATTCGAATGCTTCATTGTCCCGAAGGCCCAATTATGGGTCAGTACCAGCTGCCCATTTAAGACTAAATCCAGGATCAAGTCTCAGAAATTGGACCACTTGAAATGAGAAAGCAAATCGGCAATCTTATTGTGAATACCAGGAATTTGGCGCACTCTTGCAACAATATTAAATATCAGTTATGACAGCATCGTCGCGCAGGAGCTCAGCCATGAATAGGCATTTGGCAGACTGGGTATTCATGGCACTGACCACAGTGGAGATGTCACACTAGAATGCAACCCTCCTGTTGCTTAAATCAGAGTGCCAAACATGGAGAGGCACCACAATGGGAACAGCTCGAGGAAGGTAATGCACTGGGTGACCCCTAACCACACCCAGTCCATTGCCCAAGTGCTAGCACACCAGGAGCCTCAGAAGTAAACTTCAAACATGGATGCCTCCCTGACATCAGAAAACATCTGCAGATCTGTGCTGGAAATTGGGGGAGAAGCAGAACAATGATGCCATTGAATTCCTGAAGAAGGAGGACCACACAATGAGATCCTCATACATTGCCTTAGAGACACAGATATGGTGGGTTTTCCCTGCCCTAAAAAATGCAGATGGAATAGGCCCAAAAGAGGTGGGACCCAGACCTAACATCAGGCATCCTCACATCAGTAGTGTGCTTGGACATATGCAATAACCACAAATTGATATCTTGGGTAACAAAGGAGATCTCCAGATTCCCGACCATCTTTTCCCTAAGGGATTCACTATAATTCAGCCAAGAAAAGCCTTCATGCTGCTTATAAGCCCCCAAAATGGCATCCAAATAAGTCCAGAGGGCAAGTGTCTGAGAAGCATCAGCTCTGCAGACAATGATGGCATGTCAATCCAGTCAGATGGACTGTTTTTACATAAGAACATAAGATATGACATACAGGGTAAGACCAAGGGTCCATCATGCCCAGGATCCTGTTTCCAGCAGTGGCCAATCCAAGTCACATGTACCTGGCAAGTACCCAAACATTAAATAGATGTCAAGCTACTATTGCTTATTAATTAATAGCAGTTTATGGATTTTTCCTCTAGGAACTTATCCAAACCTTATTTAAATCCAGTTACACTAACTGCTGTAACCACATCCTATGGCAATGAATTCCAGAGCTTAAGTATGCGCTGAGTGAAAACAAATTTTCATTCTTTCTTCTTAGTGCCTTTCTCTGTGTATCTGGCATCTCTTATAGGGCCCTTGCACTAGGCACACAGATTCACAATATGCTTTTTGAGTTCTTCATCATTTTGGAGCTATTTGGAAAAGTAGATGGTTTTTAACTTCCTCAGGGAGTTTTATTAGAAATGGTTGTTATGTTAAATCATAATTAATGGTTTTATTTCTTCTGAAACAATCACTCCCAGGCTAAGTCCAAGCCATCCACCGGCTTCCCTCACCAAAATGTGGGAGCAATCAACTGGCTAGCCAAGAATCAGCAAGCTTATGGAAGGAAGGGTAGTAGCAGTCGACAGTGGAGCAAGGTGCCAGCCTCAATGGGGATGTGATCAGCTGGCAGAGGTGATGATCCAAATGGGAGATCACCACAGCACTTGAAATTTAAATACCTCCATCCACCCTGCCTCTGTCCAATGGGAATTTCCCTTGTGCTGCGCTGACCTCACCACTTGAAATTTAAATACCTCCATCCACCCCGCCTCTGTCCAATGGGAATTTCCCTGGTGCTGCGCTGACATCACCATGCAGCTGTGTGGATGCTGATGGGCAAACCCAGCACGCAATGCACAGCCATGAGGCAGCGACCATGTGGGAGGGACAGCCAGAAGAGAACCATTGTGAAGTTGGTCGCTCCCTCACTCCAGCTGCCACATGATGCCAAAAGCACTCCCTCCACCACTCGGAGATGGTGTGAATGACCCGGAGGGGCAGCCCATACCTGTGTCACCACAGCTCCATTAGCAGCAGTGCCCGCTCACTCACTGGAAGGGCATACGCCAGGGCAACAGCTACCCATAAACTATGTAAAGGGTTTTTAAAAATCTATTTTCCAGAGGTACACAGGGCATCTGAGTTGCCTTTTTAAAATATTGGATATGATTATTTTTTGTTCAATAAATTCAACAAATAGGTTTGTGTGGGAAGTTTTTCTAAATCACAGGAAGGATAATTTTCAAACAAATGTGCACAGTGGCATACATGTGGCCATGAGCAGATCTATGCTAATGTGTTATTATTTATGTGTATGATATATTAGAGATGTGAATCGTGTCCTCGATCGTCTTAACGATCGATTTCGGCTGGGAGGGGGAGGGAATCGTATTGTTGCCGTTTGGGGGGGTAAAATATCGTGAAAAATCGTGAAAAATCGTAAAAAATCGAAAAAACGTAAAATCGCAAAACCGGCACATTAAAACCCCCTAAAACCCACCCCCGACCCTTTAAATTAAATCCCCCACCCTCCCGAACCCCCCCCCAAATGACTTAAATAACCTGCGGGTCCAGCGGCGGTCCGGAACGGCAGCGGTCCGGAACAGGCTCCTGCTACTGAATCTTGTTGTCTTCGGCCGGCGCCATTTTCCAAAATGGCGCCGAAAAATGGCGGCGGCCATAGACGAACACGATTGGACGGCAGGAGGTCCTTCCGGACCCCTGCTGGACTTTTGGCAAGTCTTGTGGGGGTCAGGAGGCCCCCCCCCAAGCTGGCCAAAAGTTCCTGGAGGTCCAGCGGGGGTCAGGGAGCGATTTCCCGCCGCGTATGGCCGGCTCCATTTTCCGTACGAAAACGATTCGCGGCGGGAAATCGCTCCCTGACCCCCGCTGGACCTCCAGGAACTTTTGGCCAGCTTGGGGGGGGGCCTCCTGACCCCCACAAGACTTGCCAAAAGTCCAGCGGGGGTCCGGAAGGACCTCCTGCCGTCCAATCGTGTTCGTCTATGGCCGCCGCCATTTTTCGGCGCCATTTTGGAAAATGGCGCCGGCCGAAGACAACAAGATTCAGTAGCAGGAGCCTGTTCCGGACCGCTGCCGTTCCGGAACGCCGCTGGACCCGCAGGTTATTTAAGTCATTTGGGGGGGGTTCGGGAGGGTGGGGGATTTAATTTAAAGGGTCGGGGGTGGGTTTTAGGGGGTTTTAGTGTGCCGGCTCACGATTCTAACGATTTATAACGATAAATCGTTAGAATCTCTATTGTATTGTGTTCCATAACGGTTTAAGACGATATTAAAATTATCGGACGATAATTTTAATCGTCCTAAAATGATTCACATCCCTATGATATATACCTGCTTTATAAAATACGCATATCTCTACCCCCAGCATATGTACATATGTAGACTTCCACTTGAATGCTTGCAATTCATTGGAAAAACATGCATGTTTTTCCAACTTATTTTAAAAATATATGTGTGTATATATTCTGAGCGAAAATAAAGTAGGATATTGGAATATATGCACATGTCAGTGTATTTTAAAATCTGCACACATCAAGAAAATTGCCAGTTTTACCAATTAGTCCATTAGTTTACCTGTCTGTTTCCAGGTTACCTTCAAGCTGAACTCCCCCCAGTTCATCCAGACCTCCTACCCAATCAGCACTAAACAATAAACATGTTTAATATCATTTATGGCTGATAATTATCAGGTGTAAAGTTACACCAGTAAGTTGGCAAATCTACATACTTGTTTTTTAAAATAGTAACTTATGCATGTAAATATTAGCTTTGCCCTGGAATGCCCCTAGATCACAATTTTTTAATGCTCATGTAAGTGTGCTCAAAAGTGAAAACATGCATACATTTTTCACTTTTTTTGAAAATATGGAATACATGAGTAGAGACTACTTACGCATGTATATGCTAATTTTTATGCACCTAACATTTTGAAAATTCATCCCTAATTATTTAGGTGACAAGAGCCCATAGAAATGATTATATACAGTAACTCTCTTAAGATTATATTGCAGTGATAGCATTTGATCAAGCCTGAAAGAAAACTACCACATCTAATTCAAGCAATAGCAAATAACTCTTAAACATATCTATTAAGTCTTTGGAAAGGGTTTTCATCAGGACATAGCTGTAATTGAACCACAATGGCTGAGTCACTCATGCACTGTAATCATTGGTTCCTTCATTTCATCATTTTTATTTATAGCTTAATATATTCTATAGTTATTGGACAATGGACGTTGTTCTATTACTTTACAAACATGGTAACATAAACATCATTTTCTTCTGGCCTCACAAATATTTCACTTTATCAGCTTCATCTGATCATCATAATTCCTAGTTGTATCTGCAAACATGAGATCCCTGAAAATGAAATGTTCCACTTCATTTGACCTTTTCTTGTAGAAATATATTAAACATGTACACAAAAGTGTACATTCTCTTGCATTTGTTTCAAAGTTTATTCAACCTGAAAGGAATTGAGCATGGATCTCAGGAGCTGTCAGACACTCGATTTACTGCATTTCTGGGCACTAAAATGTGCAAGCCTCAAAGAACATCACAAACAAAGATACAGTTACATGCTCAGCATACAGAGAACTCACAAGAGAATTAGAGTATATGCAGCAAGGCTTTGCTGATTTTAATGTGCTTATTTGTGCATTCTTTATTCATTGCATCATGTGCATTCATAGATTGTGCTCTGCAGAGGAGTAAATTAAAGGATTTAGAAATGCTGACGTATGTGTAATGTGAATATTTATGGGATTTCTGAAAACAACACAATTCTATGAACCAAATTTACATTAAAGGAAAAGAAAAGGGAAAAGGTACAAACATGTACAAACTGCAAAAGTAATCTGCATTTATTTTTTTTTTGAGTTCTTAAATGTAGCACTTTTGGGCAAATGGCCATTTTTTCAAAAGATTTTGCTTGTGCATGATATGTTTTTTTTCCTTACCTGTCCTTTGGTAAGAAATGCACCATTTCAAAATATAGAAGCACACTGACTTGCAAAATTGGTGTACGGTTTTGTCACATTTTTGCCCAAATCTTAAATCTAATACTATATGACTTTGTAAGAAATGCAGAAACTAGACTGATACTTACATAGAATAAAAGGGGTTATTTAATTAGTTTTCCTTAAAGTTTTAATATTTATAAATAGGAGACACCTCGCTCCTCCTCCCCATACATTCTTCCTCAGAAACCCAATAAGAGGGTTTTTTCACCAAGAAACACAGATGACAGCTTCCTGTAAAACCCAGTACACACACATCCTTAATCTAGTCAAAAGGTTGCATGGATTTTCCTTTTGAAAATCTCATCAGCATATACAATATGGATACAAAAGTAGCATGTCATCTTTGATACAGAGGTAATCGGGTCACAAGGGGTCATCTTTGACTCCTTTCTCTCCTTGTCTACATGTCCAAAACACTGTTAAATGAGTCATTTCTTTGTCTATAAACATCATCAAAATCCCTTCCTTTCTGAACACACTACCAGAACCTTCATCCTCTCTCTCATCATCTCCTGCTTAAATTACTGCAAACTGCTCCTTACAGGTCTCCCCAGTGAACAATCTTTCTCCACTTCAATTTACCCAAAATTTGGCTGCATGACTTATCTTTTGCGAAAGTCACTTTACCCATATAACTCCTCTTCTCAAGCCACAACATTGGTTCCCTATCTGTTTCTGTATATTATTGAAGCTCCTCTTACTCACCTAAAAGAGCCTTTACTCTGCAGCTCCTCACTATCTTTCCTCTCTTATCTCTCCATATAGCCCATCTTGTGAACTCTGCTTATCAGGCAAATCACTCCCTATCCATAGTTTGCCATTTTCCTCTACTGCAAACTCCTAATTCTGTGTTGGCCATTTGGTTGTACCCTATGCTTGGAATAGATTTCTTCAGTTGGGGCCTCATGCTGCCTCTCTTGCCTTATTTAAGTCCTATCTAAAAGCCCACCTTTTTTAGGCTGCTTTTAAATCTTAACTCCTGGTTGTCCCACTTACCGCCTCATTGATTTCAACAATTTATTTAATTAATGATGAGGTCCATATTCAGAAGCAATTAACTGTATAATTCAGAAGTTATCAGGCTAAATTAATATTTTGGTACTTATCCAACCACATTTGGTTGGATAAATTAGGGACATTACAGGGGCATAATTGGGAAGAGCTAAGTTAGCTGGATAAGCTAACTGGCTAATTCTGATGTTCAGAGTTAGCCATATAAGTCATCCAACTAAGGGGGTCATTTTCAAAGGCTTATCGCGTGCAATAAGCCTCTATCGCATGCGAAAAGGCCCTTTTCGCGTGCGATAGCATGCTGGGGGCAGAGTTGGGGTGGCGAGGGGAGGAGTCGGGCAGAGAGAAGGCGGACTCAGCGGTGTCTTCACTGGCAGCGATAAGGTTAGTAATGTTATCATTGCCAGTAGCGCGCCCAATAGCACCACCTTTCACGGTGGAGCTATTGGGTGCGAAAGCCGGCAGCGATGACACCGCAGTGGTACGAAGGCTGCTGGCTTTCACAGGTCCACCGCCTCTTCGAGCCCCCCCCCCCCCGTTTTTGCTGGATTCACCATTCTGCGATAGAATGGTGAATCCAGGCCTAAGGGCCTGATTCATCAAGGTATTTTGTCATAGACTCAGAATGGGAGAAAAACATTAGTGAATCAGGCAGTAAGTCTGGTTGTCCCACAGACATGTCTTAGTTAGCCAAATAAACTTATCCATCTTTTGAATAGCCAGATAAGTTTGTTTGGCTAACTTGCCAAGCTGCAAAATGGCTAAATATGAACCTCAGAATTCTCAAAGTCTTTTTTGACCTGTATGTTTTCCTTGATTAGATTATAAACTGTACTGAGAAGAGTTTGCCTCTTATTTGTTGCTGTACAGCACTGTATACATTAAGTAGGACTATAATTGATAATTAGTAGTAGTAGTAGTAGTAGATTTGTGCATTTTATTCTAGCATTGAAGCAGGTGCAATGTACATGTCAGAAAGTATGTATAGTGATCTGAAAATGAAATTATGGTGCCTACTTTTCCATCCCAACCTGTCCCCTCTCCTTTTATGTATACAGTGAGCATATTTTTATCTGTGCCAGAGGGTGGGGAAATGGTAAACCCCTGTGTTTTACCCATTGCAGTGCTTTTATTATTTGCATTTCAAGGGGTTAACTTCCTAACTTTGGAAGTTAGGTGGCTAAATAATCTCCTTGGGAAAAATCCTAGGGCTGAACACTTACTTAAGTGTCTAGTTTCATAAAACGGATGAATTTAGATAGCCAAAGAGTGAGCTGCTAAGGGATTGGAATTAGGCTAGACAGGGAATTTAGGTCTATAGTTCTCATTGTCAGTATTAGTATTTAACTTGGTCAATTAAATCTAGATGCTGGAACAATATGATTAGATTTGGTTGGTCTAGAGCTCATCAATGCTCCCTGGCAACCTGATCTCTCTTCTATCACCATCCCAAAGCCCCATTGTTTCTAAAAAGTCCACTCCCAAACCAATCCTCACTCCCTTCCACCCCCAAAACCCTTCCAACCTCTAACCCATTGTATCCTTCCTCGTTGCACTCAACCAGGCAGAAGAAGATGTCTTCTTCCTACTTGACAGTTTCACTTCCTTTTTTTATCTATAAGTTAAGCCCTGGTTATGATGTATGAATTACAGCCAGACATCTTGAAAGAATAACTTCAAGAGGTAGATGAGGATTTTTCTGATGCAAGTGGTAGTGCTGCTCCTTTGACTCCAAAGAGACAGTAAATTCACTCTGCTTCTTACTGCAGGTCAGGGCCAGTGCAAGAGTATTTGATGTCCTAGGCAAAATTTCAGTCATGTAACTCCTTTTTCAACGTACCTCCAGCACAGCGCACCTTTCTGCCAGCAGCACTGACTCCAGCACAGTACTCCCTTCTTTGATAATATTGGCTCTGGCACAGCACCCCTTTGGGCTTTGTGCTGCTGGGATTTTGCTACCCCCCCCCCCCCTCCAAAAAAAAAGGTTGGCACCCTAGGTGACTGCCTGGTTTGTCTAATGGAAGTATCACCCGTGGGCTGTCAGTGGAATGTTGAGATTGCTTTCATTTTCATTTTCATTTAACAGAACCTATGCTCATGTTTTTACTCATCAATAAGAAATTTCTCCCTCCTCCCCCCTCCACGTACAACCTTCCTTCCCCCTCCCCCCCCCATTAGCAAACCTCCCTCCCCATGCGCTAGTTTCGCTCTAATAGTGCATACTGCTACTGTTCCTAGTTATGTTATGTTATATTATCCAAGTTGTTCACTCCCTTTTTCATTGTAAGACATATGTTGTCATTGTTTTCTACTTGTTATAATGTAAACCGGAGTGATAAGTAATTCTGTTACCTGAACTTCGGTATAAAAAAAAAGTTATAAATAAATAAATAAATAAATTTTGAGAAATGCCACCAATGCCACTCACTGCCTTTCATGCTAATATGTTTGGATTTATTTTTTCATAATGTGAGAGATGTTTGTTCCCTATCTCAAAAGGAATCTGTGATTGAGATTATTATTTAGAATTTGTTGTAGACACTTCATATCTAGTTGTATTTTATTATTTGTCATCAAAGCCTTTCAGAAAAGTATTTTGATAAGGATGCTGCTGCTCCTCATTTTACAAACATCTGTGCTAGGTAATATACAGTATTTAGTTAGTAATACTACTTTCAAAAATATCATTTTCCTGCTTTTCTCTCTTATCTCACGACAGATCAAAATGGAAACCTACAAACATTTTTAATGTGTTAATTAAGACACTTTCCTAGTAGATGGGCTGGCAACTTATACTCATTAGTGCACTACACTGATGTAGTTATTTTTCTTTTTGCTGCTGCATACAAAGGTACAATTCTAGCAAAATTAAGGATGAACATAAATCAAAGTCATGCTGTCTGGGATGGAGTCTATCTCTGTGGCCGTACTGTTACCAATTGCCTATTACTGCCATGCTGTTGTTTAGTTGTTTGCTTTTCTCAGTTCTGTAGACAGGAGTACTATGACACTGTTACAAAACCTCATTATAAACATGTTCTCCCTGTTTATACGTTAGCATTACTTGTTTATGTACCTTAGGTCCAGATGTACTAAAGCGTTTTTCCCATTTTGTGTCCATGGGAAAAATGCTTAGTATATCTGGTCTTTTGATACAGTATTTCACTATAATCAAACAATGAATGTGAACAGTGCCCACGTTTTTTAATGTTAAATCCAAGAGACTGTGATTAGAAAATAAAGTGAAAACCATAACTATTTGAGATGGAAAAGAATGCTAGCATAATTTCTAGCAATAACAACATGAAAAACTGTGTTATCTTTTACTGTGATGTGAGAAAGAGGCACAGGTAGATAAACGTCAAAGAAAGTATGCATAGAAAAACATTTTTTTCATTCATTTCAACACTAAACATGTTTTGGTTTGGTTTGTTCATTTAGTTGTAGTCTTTGAGGCACTTTTTCAGATTGTTACATTTGTTTTAGTAGTTTATGCACATGTCATTTTAATCATATAACATTGAATTTTATGTGTACAGTATAAGTTTTACTTATACATGTAAAATAACATTTTGTGCATGTAAACATTTACATGCATAAACTAGTGAAACAAATGCACAATAAAGTCAATTTCCTAGCCTTTTTGTTGCTATATATACATAACTTTAGATGTAAGTACTGTATAGATCTTTCTTTTAAGTCTTTTTTCTTCTATGTAGCATTGAGTCAAAAGTTAAACAACAGAAAGAAACCAGAGATATTTTGTGTATGAGACTATGGTCAGTTCAACTCCCCACGCTCTTACTACTCTGTTTTTCTCTCTGCCTCACTGGTTTATGTACTGGATGATGTTCACTGAGTCAGTGACCAACTGATTGAATTATTGACCGATGTTGCTGCCTTTCTTCTGCTTCTGCACAAAAAAGGCCAGAAGTATTCTTCTAGAATTCAAGTAAGAAGAAAAAAAGAAACTATTCACTGTAACCTAAGAAAGTCCCTTTCACTGTAGTGTGCAGCCAGGCTCTCTCAGTATTCTCAAATTCTCTTCCCTCCTTAATCTTATTTTCATGATTTTTTAAAATATCCTTACTGTCTTTTCATATGGACAGTTTGTTTTATTTTGTGCACTTTTTGCATATAATTCTACTCCAAAACAATAGTGTTCTGTCCACTGAGAGGAGAGGATCACCTTGCTGGTGGCTGAAAAGAATCTGTAAGTACTGCTTGGGGAAATTTTTAAAAGTAGTAAACTATTGGGGTATATTGATTAGTGTGTTTGTGTGTTTGTATTGAATAGGAAGAGAGAAAGGTAGGCAAAAAACAGAAGTTTGTGTGTTTGGAATTAAATAGGTAGTCAGAAAGGCAGGCAAAAAACAGAAATTGTATGTTTGGTATTAAATAGTCAGAAAGGCAGGCAAAAAACAGAAGTTTGTGTGTTTGTATTTCCCAACCTCCCAACCATCCCACCCCTCTCCCACCTACCCCTAGCTCATCCTTTAATTTATAAGCGGTTGACACTTTCACATAAAATCAATCAATACATCAATAAATAAATAAATAGTCTGCCTTTTAACTTACATTAGGAAATTCCCCACACCTTATCACGAGTTTAATCGTTCCCTTGTAGGTCACTACCACATATATAGTAAATACACTAATACATTTAAAGGACCCTAATTATATGCAGTCCTTCTCTCATAGCCACCTAAAACTTAACTAAGAACTGAGCAAATTTAAGATGAGGGCAGCAGTCCAGCAACAAGAGAGGGGACCTTACAGTCTTCTGAATCCAGTGTCACATGTATGATTTTTTACCCACTGGTGAGAAATTGTATGCATGCATCCAATGCAAAGAGCTCCTGTCTCTAAGAAAATGAGTTTGATTTCTAAAGTGGCAGACCTGGATGAGCTGAGGCATACAGAGAGGTATATAGATGAGATCTTCAGGGACATAGTAGCCAAGTCCCAACTCCAATCTGGCAGCCGTGGTGCTGCCGTTGAGAAGGAAGGTCTCTTGATGGGAGAGCATCAACCTGGTACTGCAGGAAATGATCCTGTAGCAAGGACCTGCTCTCCAGGTAGTGCATTCTCTTCCCACACTGAGGATGTGTCTCCCAGGGCTACTGCCCAGGAGGGAAAGGTTAGGTTGGCCATAATAGTTGGTGATTCGATTAATAGGAATGTAGACAGCTGGGTGGCTGGTGGGTGTGAGAATCGCCAGCTGATATGCCTACCGGGTGCAAGGGTCCCATCACCTAAATAGAATTTTAGACAGTGGACACATGTGGGCACCAACGACATAAGAAAATGTGGGAGGGAGATTCTGGAAGCCAAATTTAGAGTCATGTACAAAGCTGAAATCTAGAACCTTAAGGGTAGTGTTCTCTGAAATATTTCCTATTCCATGTACAGGTCTCCTGAGGCAGGCAGAGCTCTGGAATCTCAATGCGTGGATGACACGATGGTGTAAGGATAAGGGATTCAGTTTTGTAAGGAACTGGGGAACCTTTTGGGGAAGGGGGAATCTTTTCTGAGGTGATGGATTCAACTTTAACCAAGGTGGAACCAGGCTGCTGGCATTAACCTTTACAAAGGAGATGGAGCAGCTTTTAAACTGAATCAAAGGGGAAAGCCAACAGTCGCTCAGCAGCGCATAGATCAGAGGGAGATATCTTTGAAGATGACAAATAAAGCATTAGAGTTAGGGCATCCCACCAGTGAGGTTCCTAGAATAAGAAAAGTAGTCCAAGTGCCTATAATTAAAAACTCACCTGAGCTAAAAGATTCCAGTTTATCCCTGTCAACTGAAAAGCAGAATGTTAATACAAAATACACTTTGAAATGTTTGTATGCTAATGCCAGAAGTCTAAGAAGTAAGATGGGAGAAATAAAGTGTATAGCAATGAATGATGACAAAGACTTAATTGGCATCTCAGAGACATGGTGGAAAGAGGATAACCAATGGGATAGTGCTATACCAGGGTACAAATTATTAGGGATGTGAATCGTGTGATCGATCGTCTTAACGATCGATTTTGGCTGGGGGGGAGGGAAATCTGATCGTCATGGTTTTTTTTTGTAAAAAAATCATAAAAAATCGTAAATTGGGGAAGGGCAGGAAAACCGGCACACCAAAACAACCCTAAAACCCACCCCGACCCTTTAAAATAAATCCCCCACCCTCCCGAACCCCCCAAAATGTTTTAAATTACCTGGGGTCCAGTGGGGGGGTCCCGGCGCGATCTCCCGCTCTCAGGCCACGGCTGCGTTAATAGAAATGGCGCCGGTGGCCCTTTGCCCTTACCATATGACAGGGCAAAGGTAGCGCCGGCGCCATTTTGGTTCCTGTCACCCGACGTCACGAGAGCAGGAGATCGCTCCCTGACCCCCGCTGGACCCCCAGGGACTCCCGGCGTGATCTCCCACTCTCGGGCCATGGCTGCGTTAATAGAAATGGCGTAGGTGGCCGCCCTCTGGCCCATACGGGTCGTATGGCATAGTGAGGGCAAAGGTAGCGCTGGCGCCATTTTGAATATTGGCAAAATGGCGCGAGTGCAGGAGGTCACTCCTGGACCCCCGCTGGACTTTTGGCAAGTCTTGTGGGGGTCAGGAGGCCCCCCCCCAAGCTGGCCAAAAGTCTCTGGGGGTCCAGCGGGGGTCCGGGAGCGATCTCCTGCACTCGTGACGTCGGGTGACAGGAACCAAAATGGCACCGGCGCTACCTTTGCCCTGTCATATGGTAAGGGCAAAGGGCCACCGGCGCCATTTCTATTAACGCAGCTGTGGCCCGAGATCGGGAGATCGCGCCGGGACCCCCCCCCCACTGGACCCCAGGTAATTTAAAACATTTTGGGGGGGTTCGGGGTGGGTTTTAGGGTTGTTTTGGTGTGCCGATTTTCCCGCCCTCCCCCCTCCCCCGATTTATATTTTTTGTCTATAAATCGGGGGAATTGCTATTGTATCGTGGCTCTAAAGATTTTTGACGATTAAAATATATCTGACGATTTTTTTAAATCGTCAAAAAAAGATTCACATCCCTACAAATTATATCACAATAACAGAGGAGCATCTTTGGTGGCGGGCTGGCTCTTTATGCTTGGGATGTCATAGAGTCCAATAGGATAAAGATCCTGCATGAGACTGAATGCACAATCAAATATCAATGGAGGAAATACCTTGAAGGTGGGGAAGAGTATAGTGATATGAGTAAACTACCTCCAACTGGCCAAGATGGTGAGATAGTGAAATGCTAAGAGAAATTAGGGAAGCTAACCAAATTGGTACTGCAGTAATAATGGGAAATTTAAATTACCCTAATATTGACTGGGTAAGTGGAACATCAGGACATGCTAGAGAGATAACGTTTTTAGTTTGAATAAATGACAGTTTTATGGAGCAATTGGTTCAGGAACCGATAAGAGAGGGAGCAATTTTAGAACTACTTCTCAGTGAAGTGCAAGATTTGGTTAGAGAGGTAATGGTGGTGGGGCCGCTTGACAATAGTGATCATAATTGGGTAGATTTTAAGACATGCGCGCGCACAACCATGTATGCATGCTACCTGGCACGTGCACATGGACATGCAATTTTATAAAATGCATGCGCAGGCACACGCATGTTAGAAAATCGGGGGTCGGCGCGCACAAGGGAGTGCACAATTGTGCACCTTGCGTGCGCTAAGCCTCACTTCCTTCCCCCGTTCCCTTTACCTAAGCCTGACCTTTCCACCCCTTCCCCTAACCTTTCCCCCCTAGCCCTACTCTAACCCCCCTGACCTTTATCTTACCTTTTGTGCCGCTTCCAGGCAGGTGCAAGTTGCGCGTGCCTGCTGCCTGCCAGCACGCGATCCTCCAACACAGTAGTAATGGCCACTGTGTCAGAGGCCTCTGGCCCCACTCACACCTACATCCCGCCCCTGCCCCACCCACGGACCACCCCTTTAGTAAAGCCCCGGGACTTACACGCGTCCTGGGGCTTTATGCGCATTGCCAGGCCTTTTCAAAATCTGGCCCAATATGATCAAATTTGAATTAATGACTAGAAGGGGGACAGTAAGTAAATCCATGGCCGTAGCACTAAATTTTTAAAAAGGGAAGCATTAATAAAATGAGAAAAATAGTTAAAAAAATTGAAAGGTACAGCTAGAAAGGTAAAATGTATGCAACAGATGTGGACATTGTTAAAAGCACAGTCCATATGTATTCTTCACATTAAGAAAGGTGGAAGGAAGGTCAAATGATTGCCAGCATAGCTAAAAAGTGAGGTGAAAGAGGCTATTTTAGCCAAAAGATCTTCATTAAAAATTGGAAAAAAGATCCATCAAAAGAAGATAGGATTAAAGATAAGCACTAGCAAGTTAAATGTAAGACACTGATAAGACAGGCTAAGAGAGAATTTGAAAAGAAGTTGTCTATAGAGGAAAAATCTCACAATAAAATCTTTTTAAAATATATCCAAAGCAGAAAGCCTTCGAGGGAGTCGGTTGGACTGTTAGATCAGCAAGGTGTTAAGGTACACTTAGGGAAGATAAGGCCGTTGTGAAAATATTAAATTATTTCTATGCTTCAGTGTTTATTGAAGAGGATGTTGGGGAGATACTTGTTCCAGAGATGGTTTTCAAGGGTGATGATTCAGATGAACTGAACCAAATCACAGTGAAGATGGAAGATGTGGTAGGCCAGATTAACAAACTGAAAAGTAGTAAATCACCTGGACAGATGACATACACCCCAAGGTTCTGAAAGAACTAAAAAATGAAATTTCAGACCTATTTCAATTAATTTGAAATCTATCATTAAAATCATCTGTTATACCTGAAGATTGGAAGATGGCCAATGTAACCTTGATATTTAAAAAGGGCTCTAGGAGTGATCTGGGAAACTATAGACCAGTGAGCCAGACTTCAGTGCCGGGAAAATTTGTGAAAACTGTTAAGAACATAAGAACATAAGAAATTGCCATGCTGGGTCAGAACAAGGGTCCATCAAGCCCAGCATCCTGTTTCCAACAGAGGCCAAACCAGGCCACAAGAACCTGGCAATTACCCAAACACTAAGAAGATCCCATGCTACTGATGCAATTAATAGCAGTTGCTATTCCCTAAGTAAACTTGATTAATAGCCGTTAATGGACTTCTCCTCCAAGAACTTATCCAAACCTTTTTTGAACCCAGTACACTAACTGCACTAAAAACATCATCTGGCAACAAATTCCAGAGCTTTATTGTGCATTGAGTGAAAAAGAATTTTCTCCGATTAGTCTTAAATGTGCTACTTGCTAACTTCATGGAATGCCCCCTAGTCCTTCTATTGTTCGAAAGTGTAAATAACCGAGTCACATCTACTCATTCAAGACCTCTCATGATCTTAAAGACCTCTATATTATCCCCCCTCAGCCGTCACTTCTCCAAGCTGAACAGCCCTAACCTCTTCAGCCTTTCCTCATAGGGGAGCTGTTCCATCCCCTTTATCATTTTGGTTGCCCTTCTCTGTACCTTCTCCATCGCAACTATATCTTTTTTGAGATGCGGCGACCAGAATTATAAACAGTATTAAAGGTGCGGTCTCACCATGGAGCGATATAGAGGCATTATGACATTTTCTGTTTTATTAACCATTCCCTTCCTAATAATTCCTAACATTCTGTTTGTTTTTTTGACTGTTGCAGCACACTGAGCTGACGATTTAAAAGTGTTATCCACTATGATGCCTAGATCTTTTTCCTGCGTGGTAGCTCCTAATATGGAACCTAACATTGTGTAACTACAGCAAGGGTTATTTTTTCCTATATGCAACACCTTGCACTTGTCCACATTAAATTTCATCTGCCATTTGGATGCCCAATCTTCCAGTCTTGCAAAGTCCACCTGTAATGTATCACAGTCTGCTTGTGATTTAACTACTCTGAATAATTTTGTATCATCCACAAATTTGATAACCTCACTCGTATTCCTTTCTAGATCATTTATATATATATTGAAAAACACCGGTCCAAGTACAGATCCCTGAGGCACTCCACTGTTTACCCTTTTCCACTGAGAAAATTGACCATTTAATCCTACTCTCTGTTTCCTGTCTTTTAACCAGTTTGTAATCCATGAAAGGACATCGCCTCCTATCCCATGACTTTTTAGTTTTTGTAGAAGCCTCTCATGAGGGACTTTGTCAAACGCCTTCTGAAAATCCAAATACACTACATCTACCGGGTCATCTTTATCCACATGTTTATTAACCCCTTCAAAAAAATGAAGCAGATTTGTTAGGCAAGACTTCCCTTGGGTAAATCCATGTTGACTGTGTTCCATTAAATCATGTCTTTCTATATGCTCTACAATTTTGATCTTGAGAATAGTTTCCACTATTTTTCCCGGCACTGAAGTCAGGCTCACTGGTCTATAGCTACCTGGATCACCCCTGGAGCCTTTTTTAAATATTGGGGTTACATTGGCCACCCTCCAGTCTTCAGGTACAATGGATGATTTTAATGATAGGTTACAAATTTTAATTAACAGATCAGAAATTTCATTTTTGAGTTCCTTCAGTACCCTAGGATGCATACCATCTGGTCCAGGTGATTTGCTACTCTTAAGTTGGGCTACTACATCTTTCAGGTTCACAGTGATTTTGTTCAGTTCATCTGATTCATCACTGCTAAAAACCATCTCCAGAACTGGTATCTCCCAACATCCTCATTAGTAAACATGGAAGCAAAGAATTCATTTAGTCTTTCTGCAATGGCTTTATCTTCCCTAAGAGCCCCTTTAAACCCTCGGTCATCTAATGGTCCAAACGACTCCCTCACAGGTTTCTTGCTTTGGATATATTTTTAAACGTTTTTATTATGAGTTTTGGTCTCTATGGCCAACTTCATTTCAAATTCTCTCTTTGCGTTCAAATCACTCAACTTTTTCAGGAAGCTACAACTTTAGGTTTTTTGACTACTAAAAAGCTTAATTTTTTGAACGTACAACATCCCCGGACACCAGTCATTTATGGAGTCCCAAAAATACATAAAAGGGTCAATAATCCACCCTGCAGACCTATAGTGTCGGCCAACGGGTCCATTTTAGAACCCTTAGCTAAATTTCTTGATTCATTTTTACAACCAGCCTTTGCACAGTCTAAATCTTTCATGCAAGACACCTCCGATATGTTACGGAAACTTTCTCGTTTAGGCCCCATGCCACCGAACACGTTATTGGTTACCTTAGACGTAGAAGCCCTATATATAAATGTTCCACAAGAGGCAGCACCGGAGTTGGTCAAAGAAGTTCTAACAAGAAGACAACTACCCCAACGGATTCCAACGGAGTTTCTATTATCACTCACCCAATTGGTGCTCTTTAACATTTATTTTGCATTCCAACAGGAATACTTCCTACAGATACATGGTTGAGCCATGGGCTCTCCAGTAGCACCAGATGTTGCAAACTTGTTCGTCTCTAAATTTGAAGAAATAACAGTATATTCATCACCGTTTTTCACAAATGTGAGACAATGGTCAAGATATATAGATGATATATTTTTCATTTGGACAAGCACAGAAGACCATTTATTACAATTTCACACCTGGCTTAATCAAGTCCATCCATGTTTAAAATTTGCAATATCATATCATCATAGTCAATTACCATTTCTTGACATTCTCATCACAAAGTCGTCTACTGGTATTCACACCACATTGTATCGTAAACCCACGGATAGAAACAACTTTCTCCAATTTGAGAGTCACCATCCACGTCCCTTCAAAGAAGATTTACCAGTTGGACAGTTTTTTCGCATTCGAAGACTATGTTCAGATACACAAGATTTTCACACACAGGCAGAGGATCTCTGCCACTGGTTCCTGGACAGAGGATACCCCAATTACAGCATTAAGAAGGCATATAAACGCGCCATGTTCTCAGATCAACATCAATTACTCCAATACAGAAACAGACCGCAAGAAACTAACCTGATATGTGTTCTTCCACATATTACATTTACCCCTTACATTAAATGGGTGATATTACAAAATTGGCATGTTCTGAGTCCACATCATATTTTTCAGTCCACTCCCAAGTTTTCATATTCAAGGGGAGCAAATATTAAACAACATATAGTCAAAGCCACTTCCTCTATCCAACCATCTATCAACCCTGAAGGCCAGATCCAATGTGAAAAATGCAGTTTCTGTGCACAAGCATTCACAGACATTCATTGGAAAGATCTCAAAAGTGGAATTACCATTCACAGAAGACAATTAGTGGACTGCAATATGAATTTTGTGATATATGGTCTCATATGCCCTTGTCAACTGCTATATGTAGGGCGCAGAGCATGTTCCACAGACATGGCGTGGGGGGGATAAATTATCAATCCTCAATTATAAAGAAAACCAATGGATTTTTCGACTTCACAGTATGAAACCCTCTGGACTCAACAAGAAAGTTGAATAGTTCTCGTTAATCTAATAACAACTACATTCTCAGTTTTCTACCATTTTAAGAATTTCTCAGTCGTTTTAGCATTTTTTATTAGGTAACATGTCATGTTTAATTTTCATTGCATGGGGCATTACAAATTACATATTATCAAGCACAAATTTCAACGCATATGTTCTAGAGATGTGAATCGTGTGATCGATCGTCTTAATGATCAATTTCGGCTGGGAGGGGGGGGAATCGGATCGTCGCAGTTTGGGTTTTTTAAATATCGTTTAAATCATGCAAATCATGTAAATCTAAAACCGGCACACTAAAACATCCCTAAAACCCACCCCGACCCTTTAAAATAAATCCCCCACCCTCCCGAACCCCCCCAAAATTATTTAAATTACCTGGGGTCCAGTGGGGGGGAGGGCGGGAAAACCGGCACACTAAAACAACCCTAAAACCCACCCCGACCCTTTAAAATAAATCCCCCACCCTCCCGAACCCTCCCAAAATGCCTTAAATTACCTGGGGTCCAGAGGAAGGGTCCCGGTGTGATCTTTTACTCTCGGACCTCCGTGCGTTGTAGAAATGGCGCCGGCGCTACCTTTGACCTGTCATATGACAGGTCAAAGGTAGCGCCGGCGCCATTTTGTTTTTTGTCCCCCGACGTCAGGAGCATAGGAGATCGCTCCCGGACCCCCGCTGGACCCCCAGGACTTTTGGCCAGCTTGGGGGGGGCCTCCTGACCCCCACAAGACTTGCCAAAAGTCCAGCGGGGGTCCAGGAGCGATCTCCTACCGCAAATTGTTTTTCCGTATGGAAAATGGCGCCGGCCATACGGCGGCCATACGGCGTATGGCTGGCGCCATTTTCCGTACGGAAAAATGATTTGCGGTAGGAGATCGCTCCTGGACCCCCGCTGGACTTTTGGCAAGTCTTGTGGGGGTCAGGAGGCCCCCCCCAAGCTGGCCAAAAGTCCCTGGGGGTCCAGCGGGGGCCCGGGAGCGATCTCCTATGCTCCTGACGTCGGGGGACAAAAAAACAAAATGGCACTGGCGCTACCTTTGACCTGTCATATGACAGGTCAAAGGTAGCACCGGCTCCATTTCTACAACGCACAGAGGACCGAGAGTAAAAGATCACACTGGGACCCTTCCTCTGGACCCCAGGTAATTTAAGGCATTTTGGGGGGGTTCGGGAGGGTGGGGGATTTATTTTAAAGGGTCGGGGTGGGTTTTAGGGTTGTTTTAGTGTGCCGGTTTTCCCGCCATCCCCCTTCCCCCGATTTACGTTTTTGTAACGATAAATCGGGGGAATTGTTATTGTATCGCGGCTCTAACAATTTTTGACGATTTAAAATATATCGGATGATATTTTAAATCGTCAAAAAACAATTCACATCCCTAATATGTTCTACTGAAATCTGTCACAATTGTGTAATCATATTCCAGTTAATTGCTCTGACATTTAGAGATTCACAACATGAGCCTTGCATAACGTGGAAGTTTACATTTGGTCACAAACGCCACTTTCTGCATAGTAAAAACGTCGTGATTATCTGTCTCCGAAGATTAATGCTGTCATCAAGCATTAATACGACATGCATATTTAAGTGGAAGTTTACATTTGGTCATAAATGCCTCTTTCTGCATAGTAAAAACGCCATGATCATCTGTCTCCGAAGATTAATGCTGTCATCAAGCATTAACACGACATGCACATTTAAATGGACATCTTTTGTCATTTTCAAGTATACAACATGGCCGTTCAATGATGTATAAGTCCTTTTTTGGACAGAAGGGAATCCCCATTAATTTCAAAATGGCCCCTGCATGACGTAGATGTCCATTTTTGGACACATACGTCACTTCCCTTATTGTGAAATCAGCGGGATATTCCGTTTTAAAAGTTCAGCGGTTTTGTAGCACTGACTGTCAATGTCAAATCAGCCGGACGTGCAGACAGAGATCGTATACGTATGTTTTCCAAAGGATCCTGCAACTAAACTTCTTTCTTGAATTTGCTGTTGTAATGTTTAAGTTTTTCATGTCATTTTTACAGCACACCAAGAGTCTTAACCGTAGGAGCGCATTGACCACTACTATCTGAGTGAGTGCCCTGTAACAATCTTGTGCCGTCTATCAGTAGATGTTAATACACCACCTTAAAGATTGTATTTCATGTTTCAGGTACTTATAACAGCCAAGATTCATGTGTATGTTCCATGCTAATAAGTGATTCCCTGATGAAGAATTTCGATTCGAAACATTGCAGTTTCGGGACTGACACACTCACAGCATGAAGACTTCTTTATAATCTTGGTGTCAAAACAATGAGCATAACACAATCTGGTAAAACACACTTTTGGATACCAGCATCTTTATTCTGACTCATATGATAGCTTTAATAGTCAGCACAGCATATCTTCTGGGGTAACCAATGATTACAACCTTGTCTGACATCCACAGCCGTGGAGTCAGATTTTCAGTAGCCATATAGGCATCAAAATAGCTTATATTAGGCACTATATGAGGTTTCCCCCAGTTGTCACTATACAATCTTCAGCCATACTTGGGCTACACTTTGCATATATATTGATATTTTATAAAGAATGTGCATATTCTACTTCTGAAAATACTTGTGCACATACATGAAATCACCATTTTGCTAATAAAACAAACCGGAAGACGGTCCAAAGTAGCCAAGGCAAACAAAACAACAGCAAGACTTCTTTCCACGGCATATGGTCTTCCTGTTGTTTTGATCACCATTTTGCTGACACCTCCACACACACACCTTTAATAGTTTACACTTCTTCACTGCAAACTTACCAGAGAAACAATGTTCTCAGCCATATAATATAGGGGTTTATGGACCACATTCCCAGAGAACTTCCTTGTCTAGATAATTTTCAAATCACAATCCATTGAATCCACCTGACTGAAGGAGATTGCTTTTTTTCAGATGTTCTCAAACATTTGTAACCTCTGTCCCATGCTTGGCATTGAGAAAAGTTCATAATGAGTTCTTCAGAATTTTGGCTAACTTGCTGTTGCAACCCCCAGGGGGGGAAATAGTTTAGGTCCATAGTATTAGAAAACAGGTACTACTTCTTAAAATACATCACTGTCCACACTAAGTTGTGGTGTTCCAGATAGTAAAACCATTTACTGATATTCAAAATGTAAATGAACAAGTGAGCAGACAGTACATTAGGACTTGGTATTGTCCATACTGAAAACACAACTCTAAAAATGCCCAATAATTACAATCACAGAAATCGGCAAACACCTGAGTATTTCCCTGCAGCAAACCCTGATTTGGATAGACCAGATCTCCTTCCATAGTAGAGAAAAAAGGAAATTATAGAGGGAGTACTCACAGTCCAGCAGGAGTGCTGATAGCAGAACTTTCATCTGCTGGTGGTAAATTTTGGACTTGTTGAGTAGAAGCGCTTAAATCCTGAGACAAAATGCAAAAACATATAATACTAATTCTTGGAGGGTTTAAACTGTTTGTTATTTTTAAGGTTAGTATTTATTTGCCAGTGTTAGAATTGTTTGGGGTGGATTTTAAAAGGGTTACGCGTATAATATATGCGCGTAACCCTTTAAGACCCCTCCTGCGCATGCCGAGCCTGTTATGCATATGTTTGGCGATGTGCGCAAGCCCCGGGATGCACGTATGTCCCGGGGTTTGAAAAAATGGGCGGGGAATGGGCGGGGAGGGCCGGGGTGTGGGCATGGTCAGAGGCCTCGCCACTGCTGCTGGGCCCGAGGATCGCGTGCCGGCACTCGGCCGGCGCACACAACCTACTCCTGCCTGGAGGCAGGCTTAATTAATAAAACAAAGGTGGGGGGATTTAGATTGGGCTGGGGGGAAGGGGGGGTGAAAGGAAAGTTCCCTCCGAGGCAGCTCCAATTTCGGAGCAGCCTCGGAGGGAACGGGGAAAGCCATCGGGGCTCCCCTAGGGCTCGGGGCATGCAAGGTGCACAAGTGTGCACCCCTTGCGCGCACCAACCCCGGATTTTATAACATGCGCGCAGCTGAGCGTGCATGTTATAAAATCAGGCATAGATTTGAAAATTTGGCCCTTTGTTTAATAGGAAAATAAACTGATTATATCAACTAGTAAAAGATAGTGGGGTAGATTTAAAAAATGTGCGCAATCGCGTATTTTTGTTTGCGCACCAGGCGCAAACAAAAGTACGCTGGATTTTATAAGATACGCGCGTAGCTGCGTGTATCTTATAAAATCCAGGGTCGGCGCGCACAAGGGGGTGCACATTTGTGCAACCTGCGCGCGCCGAGCCCAGCGCGCGCTGCCTGTTCCCCTCGAGGCCGCTCCGATTTCGGAGCGGCCTCGGAGGGAACTTTCCTTCGCCCTCCCCCCCACCTTCCCCTCCCTTCCCCTACCTAACCCACCCCCTCCGGCCCTATCTACCCCCCCCCCCTACCTTTGTCGGCAAAGTTACGCCTGCTGAAAGCAGGCGTAACTTTGCGCGCACCGGCCGGCAGCCCCGCTCCATGTTCCGATCCCAGGGGCTGGTCCAGAGGCCGCGGCCATGCCCCTGGAACACCCTCGGGCCGAAACCATGCCCGCGTTTCTGCCCCCGAAACGCCACGTCACGCACGTCACCGCCCCCAAAACACCGCGTCACTCTGGCCACAGCCCTGACACGCCCCTTTTAGAAAGCCCCGGGACTTACGCGCATCCCGGGGCTTTACGCGCGCTGGTGGCCTATGCAAAATAGGTGCGCCGGCGCAGGGCTTTTAAAATCCGCCCCAGTATTTGTTTGCCAGTGTTTGAATTTTTATGTAGTAGGAAAACAGATTTTGATTCTCTGAGCTAGTAAAAGGTAGTATTTCTTTGTCAGTGTATTGAATTGTGAGTTTGATAAGGTCATTTACTAGATCTGAGAAGCTGAGAGTTCTGGTTCCTGGGCAATTAACTACTAGTTTGATTCCAAAGCTCCCACCCACCCCTCTCTCATTGTTTTATATATAGATTATGACCCTTACTAGGAGGAAAGTCTTCAAAATTAGTCAGTCACTTAAAATATTCAGTTAACCCTAATTTTAGTGATTGACTACTTTTAGGCCTGCTGCTGGTCACTCACTCATTAATCACCCAATTATCAAATTTAAAAATTATAGATTTTAAAAGACACCAAATATTTAAAATTAAAAACCCTATCCACATTTAACAACTCTTAAATTGAGATATACCTATTCCTTAACCAGCCATTAGACTTTATCAACTCAACAAATTGAGATACAGGCAAAAGTCTGACAGCAAGTTAGGGGCAATCCAGTCTTTTGCACTGAGTATATGATTATTTATCTACCTGTTGGTGAGAAGTTACATGCCAAGAGCATCTGGCTGTCAGAGAACAAGTCTGATCTCTGGAAATTGGAATGACAGAACAGGATTTACTGAGGCAGACAGAGAAGTATACAAAAGAGACCTCCAGAGACATAGTAAACAATCCCAACTCCAATCTAGCAGCCCTTGTGCTCTTACAGAGGAGCAAGGTCACCTGGAAGGAGACATTACCTTGGTGTAGCAGTAATTGATCCTGCTCTCCAGGTAATGTTTTATCCTCTCACACCAAGGATGTATATCCAGGCATCTGTGACCAAAAGGGAAGGATTAGGACAGCCATAGTATCCCTTCTTATATCATTCTTCAACACAATACTCAGAGGGTTCAATAGCAACATGGATTATATTATGGTACTTTTAGACATCTCAGCTGTATTTGATACTTTAAATCATGAAATCCTCCTCTCAAATCTTGAACACATAGGTATATCAGGTTCTGCTCTACAATGGTTCCAATCTTTTCTGGCCAATCATCCACAAAGAGTCACTCTCAGCGATACCAACTTAATCTAGTACTATACTAATTCAGGCATACCTCAGGGCTGATTGTTATCCACCATCCTTTTCAATATACGCTTCCTACCACTTTGTCATCTCCTCTCTGGTCTTGTTCTGAATTTCAAAATTTATGCAGACAATATACAGTTTACAATTCCATTTTCAGACTCATGAACGAAAACCTTATCACTGCCGCAACTGCACTTAAAATCAATAAAAAGATGTTTATCGCAGAATAGATTAAAACTGAATGCTTCAAAAACAGAATTGATTTTCTTATAAACCATTCCAGATTCAATACACTGTCCTCCAGATAAGTTCATCTTTGAAGATTATACAATTCCTATAACTAAATGGGCTAGAAATCTAGGTATAGTCATAGACTCAAAGCTCCCTATGTCAAACAATATCTCTGCAATTGTACAAAAATCCTTTTTCAAATTACAATTCTAAAAAAACTCAAACCCCTGCTATTTTTCTTTGATTTCCGTTCCGTAGTTCAAGCGTTAATATTATCAGGCCTCGATTACTGTAACTCATTGTATCTAGGACTCCCGATCACGACCATTCGCCCTCTTCAACTCATTCAGAACTCTGCTGCTCGTTTACTATATAACATACCTCGCAAAGATCATATTACACCAACACTGCAATTTTTGCATTGGCTACTGATATATCATATTAAATACAAAATTCTCATTATAATATACAACTTAATCTATAATCCTTCCTCAAATTGGCTATGCTCAGTGCTAAGACTCTACAAACCATCTCATCAATTACATTCAATGGACAAATGCATTCTTGAAGTACCCACAATAAAGACAGCAAGATTGGATCTGACCCATAAGCGCTCATTTTCAGTTGCTGGTCCGGTATTATGGAACTCTTTACCAGAAGACATCCATCTAATATCCAATATCAAAGAATTTAAAAAAGCTTTAAAAACCTATTTTTGTACTATTGATTACAACATCATATAGTTATAGATTTTATGTCTTCTTCGTCTTGTTGTTATCAGAATACCTTAACTTTAAAGCTGATTTTACGTACCCTGTTTATGTTTTTAAATATATAATCTGCATATTTATCATTGTTTCTGTCTTTTATTTAATTGTTTTTACTTTGAATTTTATAAATGTTTTCAATTTTAAACCACATAGATCAATTGGCCAATTGTATAAGTGATATATAAGAATTTCTAAATAAATAAATAAAAAGTAATACATGATTTGATCATTAGGTAAATAGATAGCTGAATGGCTGGTTGGTGTGAGGATCGCTTGGTAAATTCCCTGCCTGGTGCAAAGGTAGCAGACCACACATACCTCCTAGATAAGATTTTAGAGAGTTCTAGGGAGAAGTCACCTGTCATGGTACATGTGACCAATGATATAGGAAGGTGCAGGAGGGAGATTCTGGAGGCTAAATTTAGGCTCTTAGATAGGAAATTGAAATCCAGAACCTTCAGGGTTGCATTCTAGAAATGATTCCTATTCCATGCACTGGACCCCAGAGGCAGGCTGAGGGTCAGAGTCTGAATGCATGGATGAGACGATGGTGCAGGGAAGAGGGTTTTTGGTTTGTGAGAAGCTGGAGAACATTCTGGAGAAGGAGAATCGTATTCCACATTAATCAGAGTGGAACCAGGCTGCTGGCTATTACATTTTAAAAGGAGATAGATCAGCTTTTAAACTACAAGTAAGTTAGAAAGACCTAACAGAGAAGTAGTTGTAAAAGCTGAAAAAATGCAGATGTATTACATAAAAAGGACTCCAAACTGTGCATATTATCTGATAATAAGCAGGTTGTAGATATATATATATATATATATATATATATATATATATATATATAGAAATACAAATAAAATTACTTTTATATTTATGTGAATCCCAAAAGTCTGAAAAATAAGGCAGTTAGAATATAGACATAATCATCTCAGAAACCTGGTCACAGGAAGATAATCAAAGGGACACTTTTATACAAGGGTGCAAATTAAATTGACATGACAAGACAGATAAAATTGGTGGATAGGTGGCATTATATGTTAAGGATGACATAGAATCAAGCAAGATACGATTTTTGCAGGAAAGATACTGCATTTTGGAATTCTTATGGATAGAAATTCCAAGGGTAAAAGGGAACAGTAGTAGTAGGTATATTTTACCGCTCACCTGGCCAAGATGAGGAAATAGACTATAAAATGCAAACAGAGATTAGACTGACTAATAAAATGAGCAACATAATAATAATGGGAGACTTCAATTTCCTGAGTACTGATTGAATAACTGTCATATCAGTAAATGCAAGGGAAGTAAAGTTCCTTAGTTCCATTAATTACTGCTTCATGCAGCAGTTGATCATGAAACTGATGACATGGAGAACACAGGACATGGTGCACGAGATAGAAGTTGTGGATGCACTTGGCAACAGTGATTATAATGGAATAAAATTATGTGCATTAAAAAAGGTTGAAAGAAAATTAACTGACTGCCATTATGGTTTAATAATGAGGAAAAAGACCAATTAATTCCCAAAGGTCATCATTTCAAATATGGAATGCAGAACCAAATGAGGAAAATAGGGAAGAGCATAAGCACTGGCATGTTTGATGCAAAAAATTAATTAAGCAGGCCAAGAGAGAATTTGAAAAGAAGCTTGCCCTAGAGGTGAAAACAAATAAAACTTTTCAAGTAAATTTGAAGTAAAAAGCCTGTGATGAAGTCAGTTGGGCCATTAGATGATCAAGGGGTAAATGGGGTGATCAGGTAAGACAAGAAAATATCAGAAAAACTAAATAAACTCTTTATCTTTGTCTTTACTGAAGAGGATATCAGGGTTATATCCACACCAGAACATTTTTTGATGGGTGATGGCCCTGAGTGACTACATGCAATCACTGTGAAACTGGAGGACATAATAACTCAGATTTACAGACTAAAGAATAACAAATTACCGGGACCAGAAGGTATTTACCACAGAGTTCTGAAGAAACTCAAACATGAAATTATAGTCCTGTTTCTGGTGAATTGCAAACTATCATTTTAAACAACCATATTACCTGAAGAATGGAGAGTTGCCAATGTGATGCCAATATTTAAAAGGGCTTCAGGGGTAATCAGGGAAACTATAGACTAGGAAGCCTAAATCTGTGCCAGGCAAAATGATTGAAACTATTCTTAAAAACAAAATTACTGACCACATAAATAGACATGGTTTAATTTGGGAGAGTCAACATTTGTTTTGAAAGGGAAGTCTTGCTTTACCAATTTCCTAGATATTTTTGATGGTATAAATAAACATATGGACAAAGGAAAACCACGATATAGTGTTTTTGAATTTTCAAAAGGTATTCAACAAAGTCCCTCATGAGAGACTCTTCTGAAAATTGGGAGGTAATGGGATCAGAGGCAGTGTCCTAATGTGGATGGGTAACTGGATTAAAGACAGGAAACAGAGGGTAGGACTAAATGATCAGTTGTCCAAATGGAGAAAAGTCATTAGTAGGAGGTCTGTATTGGGACATGTGCTATGTAGCATATTCACAAAGAATCTGGAGAAAGGAACAAGATGACCAAATTTGCACATGACACAAAACTATTAAAATGTCAGCAAATTGTAAAGAACTGAAGAATGATATTGTGAGACTAGGTTTCTAAATGGCAGATACAATTGAATGTGAACAAGTGCAAAGTAATAATGCATGTAGAGAAATTTAAGCCCAGCTACAAGTACACGATGCTGGGTTCCATGTAAGTCCATCTGGTCATACCACTTTATCTACTTTTAGTTTAGTTAACTCCTTATAAACATAGCCTTCTGAAAATTGTTTAGGTTTACCTCACTTTCAACCTTCTTTTTGTCCATTTTTTACTACTCCTGACACTTAAGAACATAAGAACATTAGAACATGCCATACTGGGTCAGACCAAGGGTCCATCATGCCCAGCATCCTGTTTCCAACAGTGGCCAATCCAGGCCATAAGAACCTGGCAAGTACCCAAAAACTAAGGGGTACATTTTTTTAAAAAGCGCAAGCGCGTACTTTTGTTCGTGCACCAGGCGCAAACAAAAGTACGCCGGATTTCAATAGATACACGCGTAGCCGCATGTATCTTTTAAAATCCGGGGTCGGCGCGTGCAAGGGGATGCACATTTGTGCACCTTGCGCGCACCGAGCCCTGCGCGCGCTGCCCGTTCCCTCCGAGGCCGCTCCAAAATCAGAGCGGCTCGGAGGGAACTTTCCTTCCACCTCCCCCCACCTTCCCCTCCTTTCCCCTATCTAACCCACCCCCCAGCCCTACCTAAATCCCCCTCCTAACCTTTATCCAGGAAGTTACGCCTGCCTCCGGGCAGTCGTAACTTGCATGCGCCGAATGTCTGCTGGCACGGCAGGCCCCGACCCAGGCCGCTGTGTCTGGGCACTCGGCCACGACTCCGGACTTCCCTGGACCACCACCACACCCCCAAACACGCCCCAAGCCGCCACCATGCCCCCTGGCCACGCCTCCAAACCACCCCTTTTTGCAAGCTCCGGGACATACGCGCGTCCCGGGGCTTGCGCGCGCCGTCGAGCCTATGCAAAATAGTCTTGGTGCACGCAGGGGAAGATTTCCTCAAGTACACGCGTATGTTATACGCGTAGCCTTTGAAAATCTGCCCATAAGTCTATTCCATGTTACCGTTGCTAGTAATAGTGGTGGTTAGGGATGTGAATCGTGTCCTCGATCATCTTAACGATCGATTTCGGCTGGGAGGGGGAGGGAATCGTATTGTTGCCGTTTGGGGGGGTAAAATATCGTGAAAAATCGTGAAAAATCGTGAAAAATCGTGAAAAAATCGAAAAATCGAAAAAATCGCAAAACCGGCACATTAAAACCCCCTAAAACCCACCCCGACCCTTTAAATTAAATCCCCCACCCTCCCGAACCCCCCCCCCCCCAAATGACTTAAATAACCTGCGGGTCCAGCGGCGGTCCGGAACGGCAGCGGTCCGGAACGGGCTCCTGCTCCTCAATCTTGTTGTCTTCAGCCGGCGCCATTTTCCAAAATGGCGGCGAAAAATGGCGGCGGCCATAGACGAACACGATTGGACGGCAGGAGGTCCTTCCGGACCCCCGCTGGACTTTTGGCAAGTCTCGTGGGGGTCAGGAGGCCCCCCACAAGCTGGCCAAAAGTTCCTGGAGGTCCAGCGGGGGTCAGGGAGCGATTTCCCGCCGCGAATCGTTTTCGTACGGAAAATGGCGCCGGCAGGAGATCGACTGCAGGAGGTCGTTCAGCGAGGCGCCGGAACCCTCGCTGAACGACCTCCTGCAGTCGATCTCCTGCCGGCGCCATTTTCCGTACGAAAACGATTCGCGGCGGGAAATCGCTCCCTGACCCCCGCTGGACCTCCAGGAACTTTTGGCCAGCTTGTGGGGGGCCTCCTGACCCCCACGAGACTTGCCAAAAGTCCAGCGGGGGTCCGGAAGGACCTCCTGCCGTCCAATCGTGTTCGTCTATGGCCGCCGCCATTTTTCGCCGCCATTTTGGAAAATGGCGCCGGCTGAAGACAACAAGATTGAGGAGCAGGAGCCCGTTCCGGACCGCTGCCGTTCCGGACCGCCGCTGGACCCGCAGGTTATTTAACTCATTTGGGGGGGGTTCGGGAGGGTGGGGGATTTAATTTAAAGGGTCGGGGGTGGGTTTTAGGGGGTTTTAGTGTGCCGGCTCACGATTCTAACGATTTATAACGATAAATCGTTAGAATCTCTATTGTATTGTGTTCCATAACGGTTTAAGACGATATTAAAATTATCGGACGATAATTTTAATCGTCCTAAAACGATTCACATCCCTAGTGGTGGTTATTATCTAAGTCAACTTAATTAATAGCAGGTAATGGACTTCTCCTCCAAGAACTTATCCAATCCTTTTTTAAACACAGCTATACTAACTGCACCAACCACATATTCTGGCAACAAATTCCAGAGTTTAATTGTGCGTTGAGTGAAAAAGAACTTTCTCTGATTAGTTTTAAATGTGCCACATGCTAACTTCATGGAGTGCCCCCTTGTCTTTCTATTATACGAAAGTAAACACTAAACATATATTTTTATTAGGTAATTCTGCTTCATCCTCATCATCCTCTATATTCTTCCCCTTCACCTCTGAATCTCACAATGTCACTTGCATGTCCTTCTATGACTAATATATCTAAAAAAAAATTTGTGTTTCCATATTTTTTTCTTCCATTTCCATCTTCATTCACCTGACTACTTTTCCAGTTTCTACTAGCTTTTCCAGATATTGTCACCTGTCTTTGTCTTTCTGCAGTTTCTTATCATTTATGAATGATAACCTTTAATTCTTTACCTGTTCAGCTACTTCTTCATAAAAACATAACTGCCTCTTTTTTTCTTACCTTTATTTACTTTCTTAACAAAAAGTTTGTTTTCCTTCCTGTATTAGTTTTGTCCATTTCTCTTCCACTTCCTCTAGATTTTCCCATCCATCTAATGACTTCTTCAAATACGCCCCCATTTTAACATTTTGTTTTCCTGAAGTCTAAGATCCTTGCCATAGAATGAACTATCACCTTCTACACTCTAATAATGAACCACATCATCTGATGGTTATTGGATCCCAGATGATCATTCAGTATGACATCAAAAACACTGTCCCTATTGGTAAGCACCAGGTCCAGTATCGCCCTCTCCAATGTGGGCCCTGATACCAGTTGACAGAACAGTTCTCTGTGAAGAGAATCCAACATCTCCCTGCTTGTAGAAGACACTTTAGCCAGGATATCACAATCAACATCCTGCAGATTGACATCATCTGTCAATATCACTTTCCCTTTCATATCAGTTTCCTCCATTAAATATCTATCCATTCTTTTGTGTCTGTGAAAAATATCTGTATATCACACCAATAAAAATGTATGTACTACTCCCCCTTTCCAGATTAACCTACAGTTCTTCCTCCTGCCTCATAAGCTCTGCAGTTTTGTTGCTGTACTATAATTTTTTATATATAGTACCACTTGTCTATGCTGTGTTAAAAAGAAAGTAACCATGTGGCTTCCCTTTGAAAATTGTATTAAAGTTCACCACTTATTAAAACTGCCTGTGTAGTTAACTATTGTGAACTGTTTGACAATTGTCCTCATAGAACATAGACAGGGTTGGAAATAATTATATAATATGCTAGTCTGTATATTTGTCTGCTTTGGAATTTACTTTAGGACTCCCTCTGGGGCCAAAGACCTGAAGTATTTTCCCTTTGTGACAATGTTGTCTGCCTTGGGTGAACTGTGAATAATGCAGTGGACACTAGGTTAGCAATGGGAGTTGAGACAATCACAGCTTTTCTGTGTATCACTGCTATATGAATAGAAATCTTTTTTATACCCTGTGAAGCCAGCCCTTGCCATTACACAAAGAATATGCTATAAGTTCAATCACAAAGGAAACAAAGAGGATAAAACACACCTAGTACCCTGTCATTGAGAAGTGGGCAGTCAGCCAAGAATACTTACACAAACAAGTCTATAATGATTTTTCAAGTGAGACAGGAAAATGACCCTGTGTATATTGGTTCTGCATGAGAAATAGCTCTAATTGTGTGGGGTATAGACAATAGTAAAAACTTTGAATATAAATCCCCTGGCTCTTAACTAAAACCAAGATATGGAGGGAAGTAAATTGACACAGTAGGCTTGAAATTGTAAATGTGAATATTAAATACTTGAAATGTTAGAAAAGCTCATGTAGGCTTATGGAAGAAACATGTTTCATTTTAAAATACAATTTGTGAGGGGGTTTTGTTGATAATGCACTTCTGCTTTTGAGTATATTTGATATTTTCTCTATGTTAGTGATTCAGCATCACTTGTTTTTCAGTTCAAAAATCACACTTTCCTTATAGGTTTTGGAGTAGGTATTCAAAAGCCAGCCAGCTAAATAACTTAGCTGGATATAGCTTATCCAGCTAAGTCACAAGGATATTCAGCTCTGCCACTGAATATCTGTGTACAAAGCACTACTTAGCCAGATATAGGTGTCAAAGGGTGCCATCCCATGGTTTTTGGACCTTGCCTATTTATAGACACTTTTGCATAATTCGGCATTTTGCTTAGTCATGTATGATTGCTGGCTTTCAGAAGCTGTAGAATTAATGTTAAGGTAAGCGGATTGTTCCATTTCTAAGCATTTTGCCATTATTTTGGCCACATTGGGGGTTTCTATCATTTTCAGTAGTTTGATGTGTCTAAAAATTTATTTTAAATTGTAGATATTTCTGTTTGTTGACCGGGGTAGAAAAAATATTTAAGATGTGGTTGCAAGGTAGCAGTTGGAAGAGATCCAGTCTAAGGCAGTTTAAGTGAGAATTTTTTTAACCTGTTTGCAATGGTGGAGATTGTGCTTGATGCAGTAAATGGTGTTTGTTTTGAATTTAGACCTAGCAATTTAATTACAAAGTTGTTTAAAGCAATAGTAGCCCTTAAAATTTTAATCCTGATATTTGGTTATCAGCCTATTAATTTCTGTAATTTTTAGCAAGTCCTGATGTTCAGATTGGGTGAGGTATAGCATTGTTCAAATCAGATGCTTGAATCCTTTGAATCCAATTTTGGCAGTAAGGGTTCACTTTATTAAGTGGAATTTTTTGAAGAACACAATAGTTTTAATAGTATATTTTTCACTCTTGTAGAATTTACTGTATTTAAAGATCATAAAATGTGGTCTTGGGAAATATGCACCTTTGTCTAACTCCTCCTGCTCAACAGCAGACATCATTTAGAGCAATCTGTGAAAACCTTCTGGGACATGCTGTTGTTATGAACAAAAAGTTGTTTGTCTTTAAGAAATCCCTCTGAGGAAGCTGACATAGTAAAACAGGGGCATCTGTAGAGGATTCTAAAATGTATTGATTTATGGTGGCATTGTACATATAAAATCTGTAAACAGAGAAAAAAATGAGTAACAATAACTGTTTTCAAAAATATTGAGTTTATATACATTTTTTATATTGTGTGTGGTGTGTATTGCAACCTTGTATGCATAGTGGATATGAATGTGCATTTTTTGGATGATTGTGAAGGGCGATGTTTTTTAGTGAAATATATTGTAATGCTTATCTCAGGTGTTTTGATTTATATAAATGTACAACAGAATTGTTACATTTGTTAAATATTGGTTTGTAATAAAAATTATTTATTTTTTGTTCCCTTTTAATGTTTGTTGCTGTATTACTTTTTGGGATTAAATTTGTATAACTTCTAGTGTTGTATACCTAATTGTTGTACCATTGCCCAGTATGTGCATATAAGTGTGTATGAAAATCAAATTTGTATATACTTATGTGTCTCTGGCCACCACTAGACAGCTTGCCCTGATCAAAGCAGGGTAGCCAGCTCTACATCTGCAGGCCATAACAACACCAGGAGTTAGCAGGGGTGCCACATTACTGGGACTGAGCCAGACCTGATGACAGCCAAGCTCTTATTGAAGTATGAAAAGTCCTCAGTCAGTGGCCCTAAAGTAGTTGGAGCCCTCTCTTCTGAAGTGCTGAGAACCTACTCCCTCTTCTAGTCCCCCTTGAGTTTGAGTATTCCTGCCATGGGACCCCCCCTGTTAGCCCATTACTGCATTTGCTCTGAGCCCCCCAAAAATAAATAAAGCTATAGTCACACAAAATCATGCACCCTAAAGCTCCTGGTCCTGGCAAGAGCCCTGCACTTAGTATGTGTGAATAAGACTTGTTCCATGTCAAATTGATTGATGTCGTCTGATCTGTATCAGTCTGCATTTGTTATGCTTGGTGGCCACGGAGTTCCGAAACCAGCCTCACTCACCCGCCACCATGTTGCGGCAGCAGAAGCAGGCTCAGGATCCCTGGCAGTAGCAGGGAGCCACTGCCGATGCAACTCTCTCCCTCTTCATGGCCCTGAGCACCGCTGTTGCTCCACATGGCTCAGAGCCACCAGCTGACGCTACATCTGGCTTCTCGTGGCAGGAATGCCGCAGATGTTTTGCTCCAGCTCTCGATCTCCTAGGCATGCAAACATCTCTCTGCCAGATTTAAAGGCCCCGTAGTGGGAACATTTCTGCGGCCCTCATCAATGACATCATCTCCCAGGGACTATATAAGGATAGTCACTGCCTTTACCTGATGCCTTGGCAATAGGTCTCCTTGCTCCTGTGAAGTGCATTGCCAGATCCTGATTTCCTGAGTTCCTTCCTTATCTCTGGATTAACCTTGGCTTTGACTTCAGACCGGACTTGGACTATGAGCTACACTGCCTGTCACAACCCTTGCCTGGATACTGACTACAAGCTACAGTGCCTGCCACGACCCTTGCCTGGATACCGACTGCAAGCTTTGCCACCAGATCCCAACTTGGCCTGCGCCACTGCTTCTTGTCTCTCTCTCGGACTTCCATCTCTGCAGAGGCCCCATGTAAGTCCAGCCAGCCCTGGCTCCAGACGGATCAACCTAATGGGAATGTGGGCTGGTAGTGGTGAAGCTCCAGTGGGATCTCTGCTCATCGTCTGCCTTGCTTACCAATGGTGGGGGCCTGTGGGGCTCCTCTCCACAGGCAGCCCCAACTCCCTCTTGGTCCAAGGGTCCACCAGCATAACAGCAATTCTGCTAGATACCCAATCATGCCTGACACAATGGCCATCGATGTGGTGAGATAGCATTCCCACTTGCCTTTTGGCTTTGGCCATAATCATTTACATAATCAATGATTCGAACCAGCGAAGAGGAATGATGCAGAATCCTGACAGACAAGCCATGAAAAAGGCAATGTCATTCCAAAATTGATAACCCAGTGGTCTATTGTCAGCACTTCTAGGTATTCCAAACTGGATAACAGATGATGTAGGAGGGGAATGAGGTGGGCCCAATGCATGCCCTCCTGCTGATTTGATGCACCTGATCTTCCTTGGTTGCCATACCCAAATAAGCACAGTATGTGCAGCAATTGGCTTGCCTCTCAGCCAAATATGAGTGCCCCACAATCCATACCATCCTTATTGTTAGTCCTGAATTAGAAAAGAAGACAAAGGAGAAGACAGGAGCTAGCTCACAGACATGGCTAGCTTACAGACTCTCATGGCTGTGAAGAAGGCAATGGTGATGGCTGTCCAGAAGAGAACTACCCCAAGAACTTAAGAACATAAGAACATGCTAGCTGGGTCAGACCAAGGGTCCATCAAGCCCAGCATCCCGCTTCCAACAGTGGCCAATCCAGGCCATAAGAACCTGGCAAGTACCCAAAAACTAAGTCTATTCCATGTTACTGTTGCTAGTAATAGCAGTGGCTCTTTTCTAAGTCAACTTAATAAATAGCAGGTAATGGACTTCTCCTCCAAGAACTTATCCAATCCTTTTTTAAACACAGCTACACTAACTGCACTAACCACATCCTCTGGCAACAAATTCCAGAGTTTAATTGTGCGTTGAGTGAAAAAGAACTTTCTCTGATTAGTTTTAAATGTGCCACATGCTAACTTCATGGAGTGCTCCCTAGTCTTTCTATTATCCGAAAGAGTAAATAATCTATTCACATCTACCTGTTCTAGACCTCTCATGATTTTAAACACCTCAAATGTCAGTGTTGCAATTACTTTAGATCAAGTGTAGCAAAAGCTAATGAATAATAGTTATCCATGCATAACAAGTGCATATTGGTCTAATGGGAAGCAATCTTCTGAAAATTACAGCAAGCAATACCTTAGACTTCTTAAACAGCTTACCTGTGTCTGAGCATCTCTGAGCAGATCAACACACTCAAAGCGAGGTTAGTATCCCACATCCATAGCCAAGCCTGCACCAGAGATCAAGTGGATCAAGCATGTCCTGGCAACTGCAAAAACATTGGCTGTACCTATCACATCTTGACCCTTATTACTATAATACCTGAGACAAGGATGGGCCAGCTCTGCACCTTCACAAAAAAGGTCAACCCAGATCATTTAACTGAAGACATCAAACCAACTTGTGGACAAAATGTAATTGACCATCATCTCATGAACTGAACACAGAAGCCACTCCTTGCTGATGAGGAAACTCCCCACATGGCCATATTCCTGGACATAAGCTCCTCAAGAAACAGGGGCAATGAATCAATGTAGCAGTTCCCCTGCTGCTAGGCTTCATGACAGGGGTGGTCAAATTCAGTCCTTGAGGGCCACAAATCAGTTGGGTTTTCAGGATATCCCTAATGAATATCAGGCATGCCAAGTCTCATGCATTATGTGGATAACATTCAATTCTGCTTGTGTGTGCCTATATACCCATGTAAATGGGTGTGCACAAAGTTGCTGAAGAATTGTATAACCTGCACACAAATAATATGCATGGGTTATAAAATGTGAGTACATATGTACGCAAACATACTCACGTATGTAAAAAACGTGACCTGTGCAAGTTTGGACTTATCTGGATGTGATGTGTGGTGCAGTCTCAGAGTCTCTGTGGGGCTGATTTCTACAGTTAGAGTGGGTAATTTCAAGTTAAAGGTTTTAGGATTTTAAGGAGGTGGAGTGCTCTCTATACATCAATGGGTTTTCTAGAGATGTGCTTCGTTTTTTTCTGCCGGGTCGTTTTTTGACTCGGATACTTCGTGGTAAATTTCGGGTTTCCTCGTTTCGTTTTTTTGAAAAACGAAACGAGGAAACCCGAAACCCACCCCAAGCATTTAAAATCATTTTTTTACATACATACACTACCCCCCCATCCCGATCCCTCCCCAAGACTTACGAAGTACATCCCTGGTGGTCCAGCGGGGTCCTCCCAAGGCTTGCCAATAATCCCTGGGGGTCCAGCGGGGGTCCGGGAGCGATTTCGTTGTCGGCTGCCAGTAATCAAAATGTCGCCGATAGCCTTTGCCCATACTATGTCACAGAGGCTTTCGGCGCCATTGGTCAGCTCCAGTCACATGACAGGAGCACAAGATGGCGCCGATGGCTATGTGACAGGGGCTGACCAATGGCGCCGGTAGCCCCTGTGACATGGTAGTTCAGAGGCTATGCGGCACCATTTTAAAGAGCACGACTTGCAGTAGCACGGGCACGGAGGGCAAATGGAACCCGGGACCCCGCTGGACCACCAGGGATGTACTTTGTAAGTCTTGGGGAGGGATCGGGATCAGGGGGGGTGTTGTATTATAGTTAATGTAAATGTTTGGGGTGGTTTGGGGTGGTTTTTAATTTTAAAAAAAAAAATTGTGCCCCTCTCCCCAGGCAAACCCGAAAAATGAAATTTCCCCGAAATTCGGGGAAAATTATTTTCGGGTTTCGGGACCTCCGAAACAAAAACGAAATAGGAAATTTCGGGTAATTTCCTATTTCGGACGAAAAACGAACCACATCTCTATTTTCTATTGCCAGAATCTTCCTTAACAAGAGAGAAAACCTGGGGTTCTTATCCCTAGCATGTGGCTAATCTTTAGAGTCATGAGTATACCACTAGCCTCCATCAGTAAGGTTCTATGCAAAAGACTGAATTCTAATATTTTCAGATTAACTGTGTCTTTGACAACCATGTGGGGGATCTCCCCCCACTCCCTTTAAAGCCAAAACAAAAAACTTGGAATAGGACTCGTGTCTTTTTTTGGCAACTATTATAATGTCCTACTACTGCTGCCCAAAACTCTTGCACCATTCCAGTCCTTTATTATGTCTGCAAAACAAGCCACAATTCAATTCACCAAATTCTTTTCTTTCATTAATTGCTAACATTCAACCAAAGCAGTAACAGTTTGAAACAGGTATTTAGCAAGGCTTAATACAATTCACCTCTGAGTTTCCAACCAGTCTCACACATAAGGAGAAAAGTACAGTTCTGCCAATCCTGGGCTGATTTACACAGATGAAAAGGATTTCATGCCAGAGTTTCCAAGTGATTGACTAGAGTAACCCTTACAGTCTGGAGTTCTAATTATATATCTTGCAGCACAAGTTGCAGACAATTAATGACCAGGTGCATTTCAAACTTAAATGTTCAGGGAATTCTAAACACCACATTTCCCCCCAAAGCATCCAAGACCAGAGCTGATCGAGCACTACATGGTTTCAGCATTCCAAAGCTTAGGGTTTCAAACCACAAATTGCCCCAGCACCGGTTAAGGTAACCTCAGCCTAATAGGTCTGGGTGTATATTGCTCAGCCTTTCTGCTGCCCCTCTTATTGAGCCCAACTTTGTCCCTATGATCTACACAATAACTTTACACTTAAAGTGGAGCTAAAATTCCTTTCCTTGAAACTAGCTACAGGCTTGATTAGTGTTCCTTGTCTGAGTAGGCCTTTTCTTTTCCCTTCCCTTGTTTTATCTTTTTTTTTCTTTTAGAGCTGTTAACTTTCTGGCTTTCTCGTGAGTTGTGCTATATCAAAACTAGCATTCTACAGTGGTTCCTATTACATTGATCCAAAGTCTAACCATCTGTTTCCTATACGGGTTCCCTAAAAGCCCAAGAAAATAGGCACAGTTTCCCTGCTGTTTTCTAAGCAAGAAACTTAGCTTAGAAAGTGGAGGGCCTGATATTCAGCGCTGGCCAGGTAAGTAACTTAGCTGGATATGACTTATCTGGCTTAATAACAAGTGATATTCAGTAGATTGCTATGCCGCTGAATATCCGCAGTCAAGGCGCTACTTAGCCGGATAAGTTATATCAGCTCTATGGCTGGTCAAACTTATCCGATTAACTTAACCTGATAAGAACAAATATTGCTACTTATCCAGTTAAGTTAACAGGATACGTAACGCTGCCCAGATCCACCCACTGCAGTGCCCACCCACAAATAAGCTGGCTAAAAGATAGCCGGATAAGTGACTTATCTGGCTACCTAGCAGCCACTGGTTTTAAGTGGAGCAGTAGATAGCCAGATAAGTCAGAATAGCTTAGTGGTTAGAGCAGTGGGCTACAAACCAGAAGACTAGGGTTCTAGTCCTGCTGTCGCTCCTTGTGATGTTGGGCAAGCCACTTTACTCTCCATTGCCTCAGGTACAAAACTTGGATTGTAAGCCCTCTGGGGATAGGGAAAGCCCTACAGTATCTGAATGTAAATCGATGTGATATGTCAGTATATAAAAATAATAAATAAGTCCTATTTATGTGGCTATCCACTGCTAAACAGCACACTTTCAGGTTTGGGCCCTGGAATGTCTCATGGCAGTGAAAGGAGCAGTCCCCTTTCAGGACAGCCTTCTGAAAGGAGATTGGTCCTTTCACTGACATGAGACATTCCAGGGCCCAAATCTGAAAGCGTGGATAGCCAGATAAGTAGGACTTATTTATTATTTTTATATACTGACATTCAATTTGAGATATCACATTGGTTTACATTCAGGTACTGTAGGGCTTTCCCTATCCCCAGAGGGCTAACAATCCCCTTTCAGGACAGCCTTCTGAAAGGAGATTGGTCCTTTCACTGACAAGTGACAATAAAAGGACCAATCCACAATAAGTGGAGTGAATAAATTAATATTAAGTGCCTGACACTTTAATATTGATTTTATACACTCCCTCCGATGCCGGTAGTCAGGTTGGGAGAATGGACGCTGAATCAGCATCCATTTTCCTAACCCCCTGCATGTGCGCTGGTTAGGAAAATGGGACGCAGATAAATTCAGCATCCGTTTTCTTAACTGGCAGACAGCCACCACAGCGGACCTCTTTCCAGCTTGCGCTGTCAATGAGGTGCTAGGGGTGCGCAATCGCCTCTAGCGCCTCCTCAACAGCGTGAGCCCTAATTCAAATATTGCATCATGCCCCCAGAAGAGGTGCCTGGGGGCATGTTATGAAAGCGGGCACTGAATATACAGTGCCCGCTTTCTGCGCGAGTGTTTTGCATTGGCCCCTTTGTGTCTTAAAAAAGCATGCTAACCCATAAATGTGCACAGAAGACTTAATTAGCATAAAATATGATTTTTGCACAGAAAATGTATTCTGTGTGCACAAATAGTGTCTTCTGTGGATAAAGCATGACATTTGCACACAAAACATGGTGTGCATAAATGTTGGTTACAGAAACTCTGCACCAGGAACTTCAGGTTCAACCTTGTAGATTAATACTAGCCCCAGAAACTTTACTTCAGCTCTGACTAGGACTTATATTTCCAGTGCTAAAAGAACCTGAAATAAATATATGCACCTTTCTGCACTGAGAAATAATAGTTAATGTCTTGATTAACATGGGATATAAACCGCTAATTTGTGCCTACACAGTTTTACTCACCCTTGTGTGCACACATTTCTACACTAAGCTCTTTGGTTTGCATTGGAAGTGAAATTGTACAAAATAAATGTGCACATAGCCCAGCACAGGTTATTACATTTGGACAATAGTTTGCAGTCATGTCAGTGTCATCCACAAGTCCCATATAAACAAAAATCTTAAATGCCCCCAATCCCCTACTGAAACAGAGGAGACTTGTTTTTGTCTGTGGACATAGCACAGAAATGCTACGATTGGTGTGCTTTTAAAACTACACTAAGCATGAACTCCATGCTCAGTGAGCTTTTAATTCCACACTTCTCACAGTGCTGTAAGTAGTTTACCGCATTGCTAATAACATAGCAACATTTGCCAGATATTCAAAAAAACTGAGATCCTAAATTTAGGTCTCTAAACGTAGGATTTTTCATTTTGCTATGAATATAGCAGAATGAAGAGCTGCGGCTAGAAAAGGGTCAGGAGGCTATAGAATGTACCCCACTGCATTGTGGGGTACATACTTTTGACCGCCGTGTTTTGGCACACACTATCGCCCCCAAAGTGCCCGTGCAAAAGGTGTATCTATTTCCGATGCTACTGCCGGCGATAATTTGTAAAACATTATCGCCAGCAGTGTAACTGGCCCCAAATCTTTTAAATCACTCCTAAACCCTGCCCAAACTCCTCTCTTTTCTCTTATTTAACTTATATTGCTCCGATGCAGTCATTATTGCATGTGTTAAGGCATTATCACATGCGATAAGGTCCTAATGCACGCAATAACAGCCCATCATGTTTTGAAAAATGACCCCCTAAATTAAGTCCCTAACAGGGTCATTCATTGAACTGCATTATGGCATTAACACCTGTGATAACGCATGCGATAGTAATGGTAGTGTGTAGTGTAAATGCAACATTTTCAAAGGGGTGGGATTGGGGAGGGGTTTGGGCAGGATTAATGAAAATGAAGGGCATTTTTGCACTGTGTGAAATGCCTGTAATGCAATTTGTTATAAAGTTTTCATTTCAGTCATGGGGAGGGAGAGGGAGAGAGAGAGAGAGAGAATCTCTTTATAAGGCCAGCATAGAATTCAACTATTTATATCACTATAGGAGGGCCAGCTAATAACTCGAGGTGAGGTTTTGGTGGTGGTTTATGGTTTGGGGACCAGTTTTACATGCAGAGTGAGACATATATGAACAGCATAGTACACCTCAGTGAAGATCTGATGTCGTTTGTAGTGAGGAAAGTCTCACAAAGATAACAATTCTCTTATGAAGAAAGGCTAAAGAGCTAAGGAATCTTGAACTTGGAGAAGAGACAGCTGAGGGAAAATATGATAGAAGTCTATAAAATAATGAGTGTTCAGCTTGGAGAAGAGACAGCTGAGGGGGGATATGATAGAGGTCTTTAAGATCATGAGAGGTCTTGAATGAGTAGATGTGAATCAGTTATTTACACTTTTGAATAATAGAAGGACTAGGGAGCATGCCATGAACTTAGCAAGTAACACATTTAAGACTAATCGGAGAAAATTCTTTTTCACTCAACGCACAATAACGCTCTGGAATTTGTTGCCAGAGGATGTGGTTAGTGCAGATAGTGTAGCTGGGTTCAAAAAAGGTTTGGATAGGGAAAAAGTGACGTCATCCCCTGTGAATGGCCACCTGATACTTTAGCTCCGTGTAGCTGAGGTTTGAAAGCGGAATAATAATTGCACAAGTACCTCCAAAACGTTATCTTTTTCAAGGCATCGACTAGGGTAGTAGATGGCAACCTGGTGACGACCAATCGACCTTAGTGAGTTCTCTTACAGCGGGACTGCAGCGGCTCCGAAAACACTGGCCTCCGGGGACGAAGGTGTCATGGTGCCAGTTCAGGCGCCGATAAGCGTGAAACAACGGGAGCTGGGTGGGGAAGATACCCCCTCACGGCAGGAGCTGAAATTGTGGCTCCATAATATGAAGCAAGAGATAATTAAAGCCTTTAAAGCTGAACTGCAGGACGCTGTGGGAACCATACGGGCCGAGCTGGCAGAAATTGGTGAGAGAGTACACGTGGTGGAGCAGTCCACCGATGAACATGCCGCTGCGCTGACGCAGCACAGCAAAGAGATCAAGCACTGCAACAAGCCAACGAAGATTTGGCTTGTTGCAAAATCACCTAAATCACCTAAATATGAAAGCTAACATCAACAAAACCACCAGAGACTGCTTTTACAAGCTCCAAGTGCTGAAAAGAATACGACCTCTCTTCCACACACATGACTTCAGAACGATCCTACAATCAATCATTTTCGCAAAGCTGGACTATTGCAATACCATCATGCTTGGTCTCCCTTCATCACACACCAAACCATTACAAATGGTACAAAATGCCTCCGCCCGTATACTCACCAACACCAGGAGAAGAGAACACATAACACCGATCTTGATGGACCTCCATTGGCTGCCCATCCACTTCAGAATAATCTACAAGGCCATTCTCACCATTTTCAAAAATATCCATCAATTAGCCCCAATCGATCTCCATATTCCCCTCCGATTACACCATTCCATAAGACCGACAAGAGATGCTTACAAAGGATCACTTCAAGTACCTCCAGCCAAGACTACCAGACACATCACGCTTAGAGATCGTGCATTCTCCACAGCCGGTCCAACATTATGGAACTCCATTCCCCCGGATCTTAGAATGGAACCCAACATCTCAACATTCAAGATAAGACTCAAAACGTGGCTGTTCACACAGGCCTTTCCTAACTCCAACCCCATCTAATCTCCCTTCACGCAACAAGCTCCGCTAGTATTAGCGTTAATAGCCACCTTTCAAAATGTTATTTATACTTATATTTCAATATCTAATCTTCTTTTCCCTTCTCATTCCATGTTATTGTTGTCCTTGTTATATGTAACTGCTTTTTTGCACTTTTGTTAAATGGTAAAGTTTCACCCCTGTTTCTTGTGAACCAGCATGATGGGACTACTGTCTTGAATGTTGGTATATAAAAAACTTAAATAAATAAATAAATAAATAAATAAATTTGGCTAACAAAATGGAAGACATGGAAAACAGAAATAGACGCAATAATATTAGGATCCGAGGGGTCCTGGAGGAAGAGGGGTCCACGGACTATGTCGGAGTGGTGCAGGCCATCTACAAAGCTATATTAAGCTCTGAGGCCCCACAGCCGTATTCCCAAGCAATAGTAGTAGACAGGGCACACAGAGCTCTCGAGAGACCCATAAACAATCGCCCTCGGGATATTACAGCCTGTCTACACAGTTTCCTGGTGAAGGAACAGGTTATGAATAAAGCAAGGGCTATGGGGAATATAATGTGGAAAGGATCAACGCTCCAACTTTTTAATGACTTATCAGCTGTCACGCTGCAGAAGCGTAAGGCAATGAAGAACATCACTGATACTCTTCAAGCAGAAAACGTGCGCTATAAATGGCTGTATCCTTTTGGCATATTATTTAACATCAGCGGCCATTCCTGCACAGCCAGAACCCCTGAGGGGGCTGAAAAGCTTTTGCAGCAGCAAGGAATAGCGGTAAAATCACAGACAGAACAGGGATCCTCTACAGGGAACGTAGCAGTTCCCAGATGGCAGAGAATAGGGAAGAGAGGCAAGCATCTCAGAAGTCAGGAGGAGCAAAGCAACCCAGCAGACTTGGCTGCTGTGTGAAGCGGTGACCCTGCATGGAGGCCTTTGGGCCAGTTATACAGATCGCGGAGATGCCTAATATTATGCTTTTCATCTCTATGCCAACTGGATGCATGGTAGAACTTTTGAGGGTGAGGACTTCAGCGATAAGGGACTGAGGACTGACTACTCTAAGGATTGTCAAAGATTTGTTCTTGGAGATGTATCAAGAACAGGAGGGAAATATATGCATACAGGTTTTAGGAAAATTCCTATTTGATATACTTACAGCAGGCTACATGGGATGATGCCATTCCTCCACTGAAATCAGGGTGAGGACGGGTACCTCACTGGTGAATCTTGGGGAGGGGGGAAGGGGGGAGGGGAAGGGTATCTGTGTGCTAGGGAATCTGGTGCATAGGTGGGTGGTTTGTATAGACAACCGGGCATATAAGCAAATGACGCGGTGGGGTAGCTTATTTGGTGGAGATCTTTATATTATTTTAAATGGCTGACCTGCATATCGTCTCCCTAAATGTAAAAGGGCTTAACCACCCTAGGAAATGCCAATTGCTCTTTAATGATGCTAGAGCTCATAAGGCGTCGATATATTTTATTCAAGAAACGCACTTGCTAAAAAAAGGATGAACGCTTAGTACGGGATCGGGACTACCCGCAAATTTATTTAGCCTCTAACTGTGAGGAGAGAAAGAAAAGCGGTGTGGGCATAATGTTTGCTAAAGACTTAAGAGTGGAAGTCCTAGATAGTAGGAAGGACAGAAGGGGCCGATACATAGCTTTGGTGGTCAAAATAGATGGGGTCCTGGCCACCTTACTTAATATCTATGCGCCCAATAATAATCAGGGCGAATATTTTACCCAGTTAGATCAGTCTCTTAGCGACTTTATACAAGGACCTCGTTTAATGGGAGGTGACTTTAACACCCTATTGAACCCTCAATTGGATCATAGTGCCCAGGCGGGAGGGGGCAAAAAGGACACCGGGAACGCCTGAAAGTTCTTATGGATAACTGGGGCCTCCATGATATTTGGCGCTTACAACACCCTAGAAGTAGGGGCTTCTCTTTTTATGCCAGGGTACACGACTCCTATTCCCGCATCGATATGTGGTTAGGAAGCAAAGAGTGGTATAAGAGATGTGGGGATACGTGGTATGGCCCCATAACATGGTCTGATCACGCGCCTCTACATGGTTCCTTTGGTATGCGAGCTGAGGAGCAAGGAGTCAAGTATTGGAGATTGAATAATACCTTACTCTCTGACTCTCAGGTATGTGACTCCATCCGGGCTGAAATTACAGAATATTTTGCAATCAATGATAATGGAACAGTTTCCCCAAATGTGTTATGGGATTGTTTTAAAGCAGTTATATGGGGTAAACTGATCGCCAGAGCGTCGGCACTTAAATGTGCGGCAAACCTAGCTCGTTCAGATTTAACCAGAGAGATTAGTAGGTTGGAGGAGCAACATCAGACTACAGGAGGTGGGTGATTACTCCGCGAATTATATAAAAAAAGGAATGAGCTCCGCACAATTCTAGATAATGAAATTTTTGAAAAGTTAGATAAAGCTAGGGGCACTTATTTTGTGGAGGGTAATAAGCCTGGTAAGCTGTTGGTGAGGCAATTACGCCAGCAGATCTCTCAGAGTACTATACTAAAAATTAAAGACCCAGCGGGCCAGTATATAATGGATAATAAACAAATAAGTGTTAGTACCTGGAGCGTAGACCCTTGTTCTGCGGTAGAGTCTGTACTGCCGTCAAGGGGAGAACTCCTCGTCGGTCTGTACCGTCAGATGGCGAGGCCTGTTGCAGATGTAGATCGGACTTCACCCTGGAAGCACGTGATCCCCCCAGGAGGAGCCCGTAGGGATACGGCTGCTGGGACTTAGTCGACTCCCTGAAGATAGAAGATGGTCTGGATGCAGGCGCCTCCTGCAGGTCGTGGGTTCCAGACGGCTGGCGCCTCCAGCAGGTCGTAAGTAGTCTCTGTAGAGAAGTTGAAGAAAATCCAGAAGCCGGTCCAGGACTCAGAGTCCAATGAGCAGTCCGCGGCCAGTCCAGGGGTCGGAGGCCAGAGCGTGGTCCAAAGCCAGTCCAAGGGTCGAAGTCCAAAGCACGGTCCAAAGCCAGTCCAGTGGTCGGAGTCCAAAGCGCGGTCCAAAGCCAGTCCAGTGGTCGGGGTCCGGAAGAATCAATCCAACAAGGAGGGCAGAGCAGAAGCGGGACGAAGAACCAGGATACCAGGAACACAGGAACCAAGCAAGACCTCAATACTAAGGCAAGGTCTGAGGTGCAGGCCTTGCCTTTAAATACCAAACCCAGAAGGAAGTGCTACAGAAGGGAGCCACGACACTTCCTGTCGTGGCCCCTTTAAATGCTGTCTTCAGCCGCGCGTGCGGCCCTAGTGAAGCTGAGAAGGGGGCGGAGCCACAGCAGGAATCAGAGGCCCGCGGCTGGCCGCACAGCGGACCGGGCCGCGCGGAGAACGTCTTCTGAGGCTCTCTGCACCAGCAGGAGCCTCTGCGGAGACCCGACGCCGTGGGTGAGTGCTAGGTCCCGGCTGCGGACCGCCGCGGCTGGCAGCCATGACAGTCGGCCCCAGCCGCGGACTGCCGCGGCCGGCGGCCATAACAATAAGAGCCCGATTTGTGCAATTTTACAAAGAATTATATACCAATGAACATCCTATCTCAGACACTGATATTGAAACATACTTAAATGTGGTACATTTGCCATCCCTAACTACAGAACAATTTAATTAATAGATGGACCAATTACTACAGGTGAGATCTATCATGCCATACACACTCTTAAGCCCCACAAAGCACCCGGATTGGATGGGTTTACAGGCCTTTTTTATAAAAAGTTCCGGGATTTATTAATACCTCATTTGCAACTGGTATATAACGACCTATTACTTACCAACAAGCTTCCCACATCAATGGAGTTGGCAGGTATTACCATACTCCCCAAGTCGGGTAAGGACAAAACACTTTGCGGTTTGTACAGACCCATATCTCTTCTAAATTTAGATTTAAAAATACTGGCGAAAATATTGGCTGGTAGACTTAACAAGGTGTTGCCGATGTTAATCCACCTTGATCAGTCTGGCTTTATCCCTGGTAGGCAAGCTGGGGATAATATACGCAAAGTTATTAATCTGATGTGGGTAGCTCGACAACAACAGACCCCAATGGTGTTAATGGCAGTAGACGCGGAGAAGGCATTCGACAGGGTACATTGGGGGTTTCTGTTTCATGTACTGAGAAAGGTTGGTCTAGGGGCCAACTTTATGACCTGGTTGGCAGCTATGTATGCCTCACCTAAGGCTTGTATAAAAGTAAATGGCTCCTATTCTCCCACCTTTGAATTGGGTAGAGGCACTAGACAGGGGTGTCCACTATCCCCTCTTTTATTTGCTCTTTTTATGGAGCCATTAGCAGCTACAATTAGGCAGTGCGCGGACGTTAAGGGGATTGCGGTAGGGGATGCCCAATATAAAATTTCGTTGTTTGCTGATGACATCCTTTCACTATTGTGCACCCTCAACTCACATTACCTATCCTAGTCCGAGAAATGGGAAGATTCAGTTCTATATCGGGCTTTAAAGTTAATATGACCAAGACTGAGATTTTGAATGTTTCCTTAACAGAGGACCAGGTTGACGGTCTCCAAGCCCACTTTCCTTTTAAATGGACGTCTCATAGTATTAAGTATTTGGGCATACACCTAGGGGCGGATTGGCAGCAGCTATTTACCTTAAACTATGTCCTGCTAATGGCACAAATGACTAGGGAGTTGGAGATCTGGTGCCCTTACTCACTATCCTGGCTGGGGAGGGTGGCTGCTATAAAGATGACTGTACTGCCAAGGTGGTTATATTTATTTCAGACGCTCCCCATAGAACTGCCATCCAAATTCCTGAAAGTATTACATACTAAGGTTTTTCATTATGTTTGGCGCCGTCGGCCCCCACATATTGCCCGCCAAGTCCTCTATCATCCCAAAGACGAGGGCGGACTGGCATTCCCTAATTTCTTAAAGTATTATCAGGCTGCCCAACTTCGAGTGATACCAGAATGGTCTGCAGATAGGACACAAAAACAATGGGCAAATATAGAGCAAACGGCAGGTGGAGAGACCTCCCTGTATCACAGAATATGGGGGCTACCCTTGAAGGGTAGGGATAAGGGGGTCGGAAATCCCTTCACTGAGGTCACTTTAAAAATATGGAAAAAGTGTCGGTCTGTGTTAACGGGTCATGAGTTAATTTCCCCATTATTGCCTATAGGTATCTATAAAGATGGATGCTCAGTTGATCAGATGGGTGGTTTATTCCCTTGCTAGCGTAAATGGGGGATATGGTGCTGTGGGCAACTGATAGTGGACTTAAAAATTAGCTCATTTGTGGATTTACAATGCAAATATGGCCTACCTGATAGTGAACATTATCATTATCTTCAACTACATCATTGCTTACAGAACTCTGCAATTAAGGCCAATATTGTGAGGGCAAGGACTGATTTTGAGAACCTGTGTTAAACCCCTACAGATTCCAGGGGGATTATTTCAAACATATAACAGACCTCTTCTGCTCTCACGTGCCATCAGTCCGCATGGATACAAGATCTGGGCCTCCAATGGACTAATAAGCAATGGTCGTGTTGTTATGCTAATCTCACTAAGTGTTCTATCTCCACCAATATTGTGGAAACAAATTATAAAATAATGACTCGATGGTATCTCACCCCCTTAAAATTACACAAATTATATCCAGCGCAGGAACCTAAATGCTGGAGGAACTGTAACCAAAACGGGTCCATCCTACACATATGGTGAGAATGTCCCAAGCTAATACCCTATTGGAAATGGATAGCAGACATGGTGTTCCAAATGCTGGGTGTCACAGTCTCCTTGCATCCCAAGATATATTTGCTATCTGCATATCCGGTATCATGGACTTCTGCTGCCAGGACCTTAATTCATCAAGTGATATGCACTGCAAGTCAATCATTGGCGGCACATTGGCGTAAGGAGATACCACCTACCGCACAGTCGGTGATTAAGAGATTATGGAACGTGCACTATTGGTATTATTGAAGGGCCCTACAGATGGATAGAGTTGCCGCTCATATGAAAATTTGGGAACCGTTTCTACGGTGGTATAAGCAGTATTGAAGCTTCCATAGCCAGGAAATATGGATGAGCAACAAGGTGGAGATGACTGTTGCATACTTCATTAACATTTGGCAAAAACTTTGTTTGGAGTGAAATGTTTTGGGTGTTATCCCATGCTATTTGACTAATGCAGACCGTGCCCCGATGCACCAGAGGGGGGGGGGAAGGGGGGTAAGGGGAACAACGGGGGGGGGGGGAAGAAATTCACTTAGGCAATTCTTGTATGGTATATTTGATTTCTTGTTGATCGACAATGTTTGATAATGTTATCATTAAGGTAAATGTTATCTTTGTTATTGCCAATAAACATTTAAATTACAAAAAAAGGTTTGGATAAGTTCTTGGAGGAGAAGTCCATTAACAGCTATTAATCAAGTTTACTTAGGGAATAACCACTGCTATTATTTGCATCAGTAGCATGGGATCTTCTTAGTGTTTGGGTAATTGCCAGGTTCTTGTGGCCTGGTTTGGCCTCTGTTGGAAACAGGATGCTGGGCTTGATGGATCCTTGGTCTGACCCAGCATGACAATTTCTAAAAAAAAAAAAAAGAATGGAATGAGTGAATGTTAATTAGTTGTTTACTTTTTCGAAAAGTACAAAGCCAGGGGACACACAAGAAGTTAATAGGTAATACATTTAAAACTAATAAGAGAAAATATGTTTTTACTCATCACATAATTAAGATCTGGAATTTGTTGTCAGAGGATGTGGTGAAAGCTATTAGTGTAGCTGCATTTATGAAAGGTTTTGACAAATTCCTGGAGGAAAAATCCATTAACCATTATCAAGGTAGAATTGAAAAATTCTTGGGATAAGCAGCTTGGAAGCTATCTACCCTTTGGGGATCCTGTCAGGTACTTGTGACCTGGCTTGGCCACTACTAGAAACAAGATACTGGGCTTGATGGACCTTTGGTCTGAACCATTATGGCAACTAGCGGAGCCACACTGTGGCTGACTATGTACCTCAGGATGCTTGATAGTGGTCTATAATTTTTCAGGATATCCTGATCAGTGGAAGGGAGATCCTGATCAGGGGAAGGGAGATCCTGATCAGTGGAAGGAGATCCTGATCAGTGGAAGGGAGTGGATAGTGGAGTGCCTCAGGGATCTGTATTGGGACCCTTACTGTTCAATATATTTATAAATGATCTGGAAAGAAATACGACGAGTGAGATAATCAAATTTGCAAATGACACAAAATTGTTCAGAGTAGTTAAATCACAAGCAGATTGTGATAAATTGCAGGAAGACCTTGTGAGACTGAAAAATTGAGCATCCAAATGGCAGATGAAATTTAATGTGGATAAGTGCAAGGTGATGCACATAGGGAAAAATAACCCATGCTATAATTACACAATGTTGGGTTCCATATTAGGTGCAACAACCCAAGAAAGAGATCTAGGTGTCATAGTGGATAACACATTGAAATTGTCGGTGCAGTGTGCTGCGGCAGTCAAAAAAGCAAACAGAATGTTGGGAATTATTAGAAAAGGAATGATGAATAAAACGGAAAATGTCATAATGCCTCTGTATCGCTCCATGGTGAGACCGCACCTTGAATACTGTGTACAATTCTGGTCGCCGCATCTCAAAAAAGATATAATTGCGATGGAGAAGGTACAGAGAAGGGCTACCAAAATGATAAGGGGAATGGAACAACTCCCCTATGAGGAAAGACTAAAGAGGTTAGGACTTTTCAGCTTGGAGAAGAGACGACTGAGGGGGGATATGATAGAGGTGTTTAAAATCTTGAGAGGTCTAGAACGGGTAGATGTGAATCGGTTATTTACTCTTTCGGATAGTAGAAAGACTAGGGGGCACTCCATGAAGTTAGCATGGGGCACATTTAAAACTAATCGGAGAAAGTTCTTTTTTACTCAACGCACAATTAAACTCTGGAATTTGTTGCCAGAGAATGTGGTTCGTGCAGTTAGTATAGCTCTGTTTAAAAAAGGATTGGATAAGTTCTTGGAGGAGAAGTCCATTACCTGCTATTAAGTTCACTTAGAGAATAGCCACTGCCATTAGCAATGGTAACATGGAATAGACTTAGTTTTTAGGGATGTGAATCGTGTCCTCGATCGTCTTAACGATCGATTTCGGCTGGGAGGGGGAGGGAATCGTATTGTTGCCGTTTGGGGGGGTAAAATATCGTGAAAAATCGTGAAAAATCGTGAAAAATCTAAAAATCTAAAAATCGCAAAACCGGCACATTAAAACCCCCTAAAACCCACCCCCGACCATTTAAATTAAATCCCCCACCCTCCCGAACCCCCCCCAAATGAGTTAAATAACCTGCGGGTCCAGCGGCGGTCCGGAACGGCAGCGGTCCGGAACGGGCTCCTGCTCCTGAATCTTGTTGTCTTCAGCCGGCGCCATTTTCCAAAATGGCGCCGAAAAATGGCGGCGGCCATAGACGAACACGATTGGATGGCAGGAGGTCCTTCCGGACCCCCGCTGGACTTTTGGCAAGTCTCGTGGGGGTCAGGAGGCCCCCCACAAGCTGGCCAAAAGTTCCTGGAGGTCCAGCGGGGGTCAGGGAGCGATTTCCCTCCGCGAATCGTTTTCGTACGGAAAATGGCGCCGGCAGGAGATCGACTGCAGGAGGTCGTTCAGCGAGGGTTCCGGCGCCTCGCTGAACGACCTCCTGCAGTCGATCTCCTGCCGGCGCCATTTTCCGTACGAAAACGATTCGCGGCGGGAAATCGCTCCCTGACCCCCGCTGGACCTCCAGGAACTTTTGGCCAGCTTGTGGGGGGCCTCCTGACCCCCATGAGACTTGCCAAAAGTCCAGCGGGGGTCCGGAAGGACCTCCTGCCGTCCAATCGTGTTCGTCTATGGCCACCGCCATTTTTCGGCGCCATTTTGGAAAATGGCGCCGGCTGAAGACAACAAGATTCAGGAGCAGGAGCCCGTTCCGGACCGCTGCCGTTCCGGACCGCCGCTGGACCCGCAGGTTATTTAACTCATTTGGGGGGGGTTCGGGAGGGTGGGGGATTTAATTTAAAGGGTCGGGGGTGGGTTTTAGGGGGTTTTAGTGTGCCGGCTCACGATTCTAACGATTTATAACGATAAATCGTTAGAATCTCTATTGTATTGTGTTCCATAACGGTTTAAGACGATATTAAAATTATCGGACGATAATTTTAATCGTCCTAAAACGATTCACATCCCTATTAGTTTTTGGGTACTTGCCAGGTTCTTATGGCCTGGATTGGCCACTGTTGGAAACAGGATGCTGGGCTTGATGGACCCTTGGTATGACCCAGTATGGCAATTTCTTATGTTCTTATGTTCTAAAAGTGTTTTTTTCAGTTGGGGGCACACTACAGGCCTGTTTAGAGCTGTTTGTGGCAACTTGTAGGCAAAGAAGGGTTCACAATTTTAGTGGTGTTTTCCATGAGACCTTGTCTTGACAGTTTCATTAACTTCGATGGGTAGGAGGAAGCACAGTATCCACAGAAGAAAAATAGGTATAAATGTCTGCAGGTAATTTGTACCCTGACACGTTTCAAAGCAAAAGTATAAAGTCTTTTAATATGAAAATTGGGAAAAATCTGTGGGTGAAAAGTATCTGTGTAATTTGTCCCAAAATGCATAATTTTAAAATTCCTCTCTAGAAGCCTTTCTCTTATTTTATGTCTATGGGAAAAAACAGTTTTATGGTGAATTTTCAAAATGTTACATGCGTAAAAATTAGCATATAGAAGAGTAATGCCTCTACTCGCATGGATGGTGTCAAGGTGGCACACAGGCGAATATTGGCGCTTGTGAGTGTTTGCCCAGGGACGCAGCAATTTTATAACTTGCATGCACATTTGTACACATGCTATAAATAGCCTGGGCATGTGCACATGTGCATCTAATTTTAAGTGGGCACGCGCCTAGGCATGTAAATCCCATTTCTATCGCATAAGTCAGAGTATTTTAAAATTGGCACCCGTTCATGCCATGACCAGTTCACCAGTTCATTCACCAGTTAACCCAGTGTTGAACTTGGTCTTCCAAATCCCTCTGGTTTAATAGTCTGCACTCTCCCTTTTTATCCCATACCCTTTAAACCCCTCCAAAATGGCTTTTTTTTTTTTTTTTTAAATAAATGACTCCTCCTCCATAGCAGAAGTAAACTTTCGTGACAATGGATCTGGGTGCACGCCAGGGCACATAAGTACTTATATACATATTTCTTGGTCTCACCCTAAATGCCCACACCCCATCCAGACACCACCCCTTTTTGAAATCGAGTGAGATATGCGTGCAGTGGGAGATATGCATGCCTCTGGGTAGCTTTAAAATTTGATTGGCGCATGAGCCCAACTTGTATATGCATCTCCCAATTTTGGCATATGCTGGGTTTTTAAAATGTATTTCAGTCTGGATTTTATTAAAATAAAAAAACATGCGTGCACATACAGTGCAGGGGCATTTCAGGGCTGAACCAAGATTTATGTAAGTTGCTATTAAAAAAGACACTTATGCACATACATTTTCCAACATACTTGCATATTTTACACCTATTAATTATCTGGTGAAAGTGATATTAAATGTGTTTATTCTGAAGCACTGATTAGGTGGGAGGTGTGGGTGAACAGGGAGAAGTTGAGGCTGAAGAACTAGGCAGGTCTCAATAACCTAGAGAAGAATTGGGTGAATTGGTGGATTAATTGATATACTGATTAATTTCATTTACATGTACATGTTTTAATATTGGCTGACTTACACAAGTCCTACTTTATATGCATATACACTAGGGATGTGCATTCATTTGCAATGAAATAGGAAATATAGACGATATTTCCTATTTTGTTGTGTTTCGGGGGGCCGACGAAATGATAGGGAAAGCCACAAAATTTCATATGGTTTTCTTATCTTTTCTTTTGGGGGGGGGGAGAATGGGCACATTAAAAATAAACAAACAACCCCACCCAACCCTTCAAATTTAATTAATTGCAACCCCCCACCCTCCCGACCCACCCAGACTTGCCTGACCCCCCCCCCTCCCCCCCAAGACTTACCGAACGTCCCTGGTGGTCCAGCAGGATCCCAGGAGCAATCTCCCCTCTTGGGCCATCAGCTGCCACTAATCAAAATGGTGCTGATGGTCCTTTGCCCTTACCATGTGATGGGGCAATCGGTGCCATTGGTCGGCCCCTGTCAGATGGTAGGAGCAATGGATGGCCCGCGCCATTTTTTAAGATGGTGCCGGCCGTCCATTGCTCCTACCATGTGACAGAGGCAAAGGGCACAGGGCCATCGGTGCCGTTTTGATTACTGGCAGCCGGCGGCCCGAGAGCAGGAGATCACTCCCGGGACCCCAGATGGACCACCAAGAACTTTCAAAAAGTGTTTGGGGGGTCGGGAGGGTAGGGGGTTGTCATTAATTAAATTTGAAGGGTTGGGGTGGGTTTCGGGTTTCATTTCAGGGGCAGCTGAAATAAAATCAGCTGAACCACGGGAAAACAAAATTTCCCATGGCGGGATGATAACTAAGGCCGAACCGAAAGGTTTGGCCGAATCACATCTCTAATATACACATTTATTTTTAAATTAGGTAAGAAAAGTAGGCGCAGTCAATGTATTGATATAAGTAGTTTCAATGCATTGCAGGCATTCACATTTGCACATTTAAGCCCAAATTCTTAAAGTCCCGTGCACAGTAAAATTGGGGGTTACACACATGGCTGGGCCTTGAGCACGCTGTGTGCATTTTAGAACAGGCCTGCCCATGTGCATAACCCCTGATACACACACAAGTGCCAGGCCTGTTGAAAGGGGCAGGCTGGGGGCGTGGTCTGGGCAAGGAGAGGTGAGACAGGTGGCGAGCTGGAACAGCACCATTAGACACTGACCCAGGGAAGCGTGAACAGCAGCCGGCCAGTGCGCGGAGTTTACTTCTGCTCCAGAGGAGCAGTAAGTACAAAAGCAAAAAACTTGGGGGTATGCAGGGTAGGTTTAGGGGTCGGGGAGGAGAGGGGAAGAGGGAGGAAGAATAAAGTTAGGGTTAGGGAAGTTCCTTCTCAGTCCGCTCCTTAATTGGAGTGGACTGGGAGGGAACTGGGAAAAAGGCCGATCGTGTCACTGCGCGTCATTGAAAATTCCCCCCCTGTGCATGTGAATTGGGCACCTGCCCACACATGCATGCACCAATTATAAAATCTGGTGCGCACATGTGCGCAGATATCGTATTTTATAATATGCACATGGTGACGCATGCATGTTATAAAACCAGCACATCTATGTGCGCACACCATGAACCGCGCATACATGGACATGTGCATGTCTTAAAATTGACCCTTTATTGAAGGGTACATATTGACATCCGGTTATATTGTTCCATCTGTTCTATGGTTCCATGTAAAGCCCCCTTTCTCGGTTGGGCAGTTCATCGTTTTATGTAAACCGGAGTGATTTGTAATTCTCACAAGAACTTCGGTATATAAAAATTAAAAATAAATAATAAATAAATATACACATTTTTCATAAATTGTGTGGATATCATATGTGTGAATTATAAAATACGATGGTAAAACTATGCACAGTCATATATGTGCAATATGCTACCATGTGCATTTGTCTGAAACTTATCCTCTTAGTATTTCAGGGCCTAATGAAATATCAGTTTTCTTTGAGCTATGTAACATTTACTGAACTGATTCATATAATGCATGAACAAAATATTTACCTTATTTTTGCATCCATTTACTTAGGGGTAGATTTTATAATTTTGTGCGGGCGCGTACTTTTGTTCGCGCACTAGGCGCGAACAAGAGTACGCCTGTAGCCGCGTGTATCCATTAAAATCCAGGATCGGCGCACGCAAGGCTGCCGATTTTGGGCAGCCTGCGCGTGCTGAGCCGCGCAGCCTGCCTCCGTTCCCTCCGATGCCACTCCGAAATCGGAGCAGCCTCGGAGGGAACTTTCTTTCGCCCACTCCTCACCTTCCCCTCCCTTCCCCTCCCTAACCCCCCCCCCCCCCCCCCCCGGCCCTATCTAAACCCCCCCTACCTTTATCTCTGGATTTACGCCTGCTGGAGGCACCATCACCCGACCCGGGGGCTGTTCTGGAGGGCGCGGTCACGCCCCCGGAATGCCCCCAGGCCGAAACCACGCCCGCGGCACCGCCCCCAAAATGTTGCGTCACCCGTGCCATGGCCCCGAAACGCCGCGTCACGACCGCCACGCCCCCCCAGCACGCCTCTCCATGCAAGCCCCGGGTCTTACGCGCGGCCCGGGGCTTGCGCGCGCCACCGAGCCTATGCAAAATAGGCTCGGCGCACGCAGGGGGGGGTTTGGGGTAGGTTTTCGGGGGGTACGTGCGTATCCTACGCGCGTACCCCTTTGAAAATCTACCCCTTATTGCATATCAGTGTGGCACAAGAAAACAATTCTAAAGTGTAACAAGCATAGTTGAAATCATGTGATATTTCACTACTTTAACTGCACTTTAGTATATCAATTCTTATCAACTTTATCAGATTATATTGTGTTTTTCAAAATCTTAAGGTATAATTGAAAACCAGAGGTATATAACAATTCCTAATATAGCCAATGCAAATATATACAGAAAGGAATTATATATTAAATAGATAAAACTCAATTTATCAACATGTTACATTTTATTATCAATGTATATACAAATGGTAAACAGTATATAAATATTCACTATTGCATTACAAAAATAGTCATACATTTATGAAAAACAACAATACAGTTTCAATTGCACATACATTCATGCATACCATTCATACACATTAATAATTAAAATATAATAAAGACCCCCTATTCAACAAAATAATGACAAAAGCACCAGAGACCCCACTTTGAAAGGTGCTAATAAGAGAAATATCCTCAATGTGTCCTTGACACCCGGCCCAAATGTTTTGCGGTTAGGCATCTTCAAGGGCAACTGAATTGCATATTGTCCTTTCTTGCCACTTCATTAAAGCGAAGTTTGCCAAGATATGCTTTACTACATGTGATATTGCTGGGTCATACAATTTCCTTCACTACTTCAATAAATTAAATAGATCTTCAATCCCATTCATTAAACTGCATACTCTACTACTTCAATGAATTGAATATGGTTCAACTGATTCAATACATCAATTATCTTATGAAGACCGGATATAAGGCTTCAATATCACCACAAAAATGGCTCTTCCCAAATATATAAACCTTACACAATAAGTGGTAACTCTTTAATGTGCTATCTCATCATCATGGGCTGCTTGCCGATATTCACTCCATTGCATTTTTTTGCAATGGAGAGAATACCTTTTTGTATATATACAAAATCTTAAAACATAATGGGGTAGATTTTTAAAGTTATGCACGAGTGTAGATTTGTTCACTAGAGATGTGAATCGTGTGATCGATCGTCTTAACGATCGATTTCGGCTGGGAGGGGGAGGGAATTGGATCGTCGCAGTTTGGGTTTTTTAAATATCGTGTAAATCGTGTAAATCGAAAACCGGCACACTAAAACATCCCTAAAACCCACCCCGACCCTTTAAAATAAATCCCCCACCCTCCCAAAATGCCTTAAATTAACTGGGGTCCATTATGGCACTGCCATAATGGCCGGCGCCATAATGGTGCCGGCCGTACGGCAACACGATTCGACTGCAGGAGGTCGTTCCGGACCCCCGCTGGACTTTTGGCAAGTCTTGTGGGGGTCAGGAGGCCCCCCCAAGCTGGCCAAAAGTCCCTGGAGGTCCAGCGGGGGTCTGGAACGACCTCCTGCAGTCGAATCATTTTTCCGTACGGAAAATGGCGCCGGCCATACGGCATATGGCCGGCTCCATTTTCCGTATGGAAAAACGATTCACGGTAGGAGATCGTTCCGGACCCCCGCTGGACTTTTGGCAAGTCTTGTGGGGGTCAGGAGGCCCCCCAAGCTGGCCAAAAGTCCCTGGGGGTCCAGCGGGGGTCTGGGAGCAATCTCCTACGCTCCTGCCGTCGGGGGACAAAAAAACAAAATGGCGCCGGCGCTACCTTTGACCTGTCATATGACAGGTCAAAGGTAGCGCCGGCGCCATTTCTACAACGCACGGAGGTCCGAGAGTAAAAGATCAGACCGGGACCCTTCCTCTGGACCCCAGGTAATTTAAGGCATTTTGGGGGGGTTCGGGAGGGTGGGGGATTTATTTAAAGGGTCGGGGTGGGTTTTAGGATTGTTTTAGTGTGCCGGTTTTCCCGCCCTCCCCTTTCCCCTCCCCCTTCCCCCGATTTACGATTTTTTGACGATAAATCGGGGGAATTGTTATTGTATCGCGGCTCTAATGATTTTTGATGATTTAAAATATATCGGACGATATTTTAAATCGTCAAAAAACAATTCACATCCCTATTGTTCACGCAACCTGGAGCGAACAAATCTACGCTCGATTTTATAACATGTGCGCACTGCAGCACGCATGTTATAAAATCCAGAGTCGGCGCGCGCAGGTAGGTGCACAATTGTGCAACCTGCGCTCGCTGAGCCAAGCAGCCTGCCTCTGTTCCCTCCGAGGCCGCTCCGAATTGGGAGCGGCCTCGGAGGGAACTTCATTTTCCGGCTCCCCCACCACCTTCCCCTCCCCTCCCCTCCCTTCCCCTACCTAACCCACCCCCAGTCCTAACTAAATCCCCCCTACCTTTGTTCAACTTGCACGCGCCGGCCAGCTGCCGGCACGCCATTCCCTGGCCAGGGGGCTGGTTCGGAGGCTTCGGCCTTGCCCCCAGAATGCCCCCAAATGCAGTGCCACCCCCGACACGCCCCCGACATACCCCCAAGCAAAGCCCTGGGACTTACACATGTCCCGGGGCTTTGCGCGTGCCGGCAGCCTATGCAACATAGGCGCGCCGGCGTGCAAGTCCCCTGTGCGCGTAAATCCGGCTGGATTTACGCGTGCAGGGCTTTTAAAATCTGCCCCTTAATGTTTTCTGTTAATTCTTTTATATACACAAATAATTCCTTTCTGTATATATACAAAATCTTAAAACATTTAATATGTTCTGTTATTTCTTTTAACATTCATCAAATGGCATACCTAAATTCCATTCTAATATGTAACAGTTTTCCAAGATCTTTACTTTTGACATAATTCTGAAATTGCTGTTTGCTTTGACAAAACTTTTTCTCATTGTGCTCTGCTAATGCATGTTGACTCTAGAATCTGACATAGGCAAGATAAATACACACAATGGGAATAAACATAAAAGTGTTCTAATATAGGTTGTGTGGCTCAGCCAGATGCAATCAAAATCTTC